>NC_030679.2:83982420-84284550 GCF_000004195.4 Xenopus tropicalis
TTCAAAAAAAGCATGTTTTCTTAAATCTATCTACCCTACTTTTTTATTGATGGTTTGATTTAATTCAGAACAGATCTAAAATATATTTATATATATTATTACTTTATATTGTTATAAGGGAACCATATATTGTTGGCTATGGGGCAGATTTAACAAAACGTGAGTTTAGACCTTAACACATACTCACCCATGTTCTTTTCATTCCTATGGGATTTTTAGAAGCGTATTTATCAAATGGTGAACTCAACCTTTCACTCATTGATAAATACTTTAGGAATGGATAGAACTTGGAAGAGTTTTTATGTGTTAAGCTCTAAATTTGCATCTTGATAAATCTGACCCAACAATATTAATATCTACTTTTGTGAAGGCTACACCTGTTTTGAAAAACCGGTCTTTCTGTCAATTAAATACTATTTTATTATCAACTTGTATTTATAAAGCGCCAACATATTCTGCAGTGCTGTACAATAAATGCAAAATGAAAATGCTTCACATTGATATAGATCCTAATGATCTGCCTTTTTTTTTTTTTTTTTTTTTTTTAAATGTTTAGGTTCACATGCTAGTATTTCATCATACTGTACCATTTCACTTTTCTAATACTTGTATTGGAAATACTTCAGTGCAAAGTTAATTAGTAAATGCCTGGGTGCTAAAGAACATAAATAGAAAACAAAATTTGACACATTAGACACATTTGCTAAGAAGCTTGTCTGCACATTTAGGTCTTTAGTGGAACACAGTGTAGTTTTATTAATGGAGGTCTCCATCAAGTGTTCCACTTAAAAACTGTGTTAAAAAAGAAAAAACAACCTGAGTGTGTGGACCAGCTTTGTTTTTCCTGTATATATATATATATATATATATATATATATCCCTTATTCCAGAAAGCTCCGAATTACAGAAACCTGTCTCCCATAGACCCCATTTTAATCAAATAATTAAGAATTTTAAAACTAATTTCCTTTTTCTCTGTAGTAATAAAACAGTACCTTGTAATTGATCCCAATTAAGATATAAATAATCCTTATTGGATGCAAAACAATCTTGTTGGGTTTAATTAATGTGTTATTGATTTTTTAGTAGACTTAAGGTATGGAGATCCAAATTACGGAAAGACCCCTTATCCGGAATACCCTTGGTCCTGAGCATTCTGGATAACGGGTCCTATACCTGTATATATATGCCTAGGGCAGAACTGTGTTGGGGCACTAGTAATGTACCTCTTCTGCTTGCCTACCTCAAGTTCTGGCCCTTCTGTGACTGCATGAGCGCAGGGTGGAAGTGATGAACAGGTCCTGCCTTGGGCACAGTAAGCCTTTACTCTGGCACTATATACTATAGTTCCAGTCTTGTTCATTTCTTGAAAACAGCATTATGGGTTATGTGCTTTAATATTCATACAACACAGGACATGCCAACCCCAAAAATTATTTTTTTGACTAATAAAAGAAAACACAATTCTAAAGAGATTTTCAATATGAATTTATTAATTTAAAAAAAAAAATGTTGTGCTTTAAAAGTTATTTGTAAATTTAAATGTAATTTGCTTATGACAGTGTTGCAAAAGCCAGTCTCCTCCTGCAAGACAGGTCTGTCAATCTGCTGGCTTGTGTTATATTGTTTCAAAAGTCAGAGCCACCAGAATTGAGAATTGAGAATTGAGAAGGATAAGTACTGCTTTTAATTGAGTTACTTAGAATTTATGTTTTCCTTTATTAGAAATTTTTTTTGGGTTTACATGCCCTTTTAATGTCAGACATGACATATATTGTGAATTATGCTCAATTTACTGTAATGCCAAATGCAGTAATATATGTGAAAAATTCTATTTTTATTTATTAACAATTCTATCTGCATGTAAACCCAAAAAAAAATTTCTGTGTGGAGCCATTATGTACATCTTTAATTAGGGCTTACAGGTCTTAAACGACATAGAATGTGTGATAGAATGAGACCTAGCCTTACATATAATGAAACTGTTCTGGTGCGTGACAGTAATGCTCTTCTTTTATGTACGTTTCCCTATTTCTCAGAAATTGCAAAAAGGGTAGTGTATAGGAGTATACTGAAACCTTCCTTAATGTATATATTCTAAAGCTATATAGAATACAGCAATTTTAGTAATATTAAACTTAGCATTCTGTCAAATAATGTATGCTTTACCTTAACATTATGAATCATGTTTTATTGGGAAAATTCAGAAGTTGCTTGTAATTTGAAAAAGAGAGCAAATGCTCCGTAGTGTTTGTGATTATGCCTTTATTTTTCCTCCAGTGTGTACACTGGTTTAATATAATAACAGAAATATGGGGAAGGGGGTAATGCAAATAGAGAAGAGTGAAGATTTGTGAGTAACTTAAATCTATTCTGCACACGTAAGGTCATGTAAGGAAAAATAAACTTTTTTTCTCACATTTTATTACATTGTCCCAAAATCTTTATCCTTATTAAGGATATGTTTAAAGGGGTGCATTTATTCAAAAACACATACCAGGAAATTGGGTTTTGGTGTACTGAACAAATGTTTTGAAAATTGGATTAACATGAATAATGTAAATAATTTTAAAATTGTTAAATATTTGTATTTATTAATTTGCCTATATTTATCCAAGGCATTTTACAACAATTTCACCTTGTTAAGGTCAAGGTTTATTACAATCATTACCATTTTTAAATGGAAAACTCCTGACAAAAACGATATTTCAACTAAATAATATACTTGTTTTTATGTCTTTTACATTAACTTCAAAATTCAAGTAAGAAGGGTTTTATATATGGTGTTTGAATTGAATCATATACCAAATAAGCAAAAGCTACATTAGAAAAGAGGAACAGTAAATGCATTTTTAATGCTTACCAATAAGGAAATTCACTATACAACAACCTAAACTAACTACCAAAGCCACAAAAGAACACATCTACTTGTAGGCAGTCCCAGAAACAGCATATAAAATATTACAGGTGGATTAATTATCTGTTGCAATTTTTCTAGAAGATGGACATGTTGTTGTATTTAAAAATTAAGGGAGGACTCTTACTACAAAAAAATCATGTGGCCTCCCTAATCACAAGATCTACTTACTGTAAGTGTCACTGTGGGAAGTAGAACACAGACTGGGAAACTGATTTCCACAGCCTTCATCTCTGTAAGACATGGAGTTTTTCAGTCTTCAGTCAGATATCTGGCTGAAAATCGGTGAGATGTTAATCAGGCAGGTTTGAAAATGCCATGGGGTCGTGGAGCACATGGACTCATTAAAGAGATACTGACACCAGAAATTAAATCTTTTTTTTACATCTATCATAACATTGTTTTTGCAAGAACTTTATTATTTTGCCATAAAAGTATTTGCCTGATGTGTTTACATTACCTGTCTGATTCCCTATGTTCTTCTATAAGGGGGCGGCCATATTTGTCCGTTTGCATTGAAAGCTATAACTGACAGGCTGAGAAGGGACAGTCAGGTTGGCAAAACAGTCAGGTTTAGGAACTTCAAGTAACAATTACTACAAAAGCAAACCTGTCAGCGAAAAACCGTCAACATGACCTATAGGTAACTTTTTATGTAGATTCAAATTTTGAAAGGCAGTTTTTTCGTGTCAGTATCACTTTAATGCTGTCCTTGTCCAACTCATGAGTTGTGCTTCTTGTCCTATAACCTTCCTGTTCATCCCCTAATCTGGGAACCCTCACAGCCAACCACTAGCATTGTTGTGCCCTACTTCCCTACCCTGTTCTTTGGGTCATTGGGCTCCAGCAATGCTCTGTACTTGGACCAAATTTTTTATTTGCTTTAAGATGCAGAGCACAGCAATTGCCAATTCACAAGTGCGCATGAGTACTAAGAGAAGCCAATTTGCACTTGCATTGGCCTCTATACCAACTTAAAGGGGACCTGTTACCTTAAGAAATAATTCCAGATAGTTTTCTATATGTTTGCCAAGCAAAATAAACTTCACTTACACTTTATAAATTATTTGAATCTTATTTTCTTCAGTCTTGGAATTCACAATTGCAACAAGCAAGCAGGCGCCATTTTGTGGACAGTGTTATTAAGGCAAGCTTTGCAGCCTGCTAAAATCTTATTTCTGTGCCAGTATGGGGGACCTGATACCCATGTCCATGCACTGGTTACAAAATGACATGGTGCGGAGGGAGGGGGAATGTGAGAAGAGCAGCAACATCTAAGAAGTTCTGAATTGAAAGTGAAAGTAACTCTCTGCCCCACCTCTATGCCTAAGGCATAGAGGCGGGGCAGGCAATATATGATTGACAGCTGGGATTTTTAAATGCTTTTATAATGGGTTTGGATGTGTTAATAAAAAAAATGAGTTTGGGTTTCCTTTTTAATTTGAAATGGGCTTTTATTATACAGTTTTTTATGCCTGGGTGACAGGTCCGCTTTAATTTATTCAGAAGTAAATTAAAACATTTATTCCCCAAAATACACATCTTTTATGCATTTTGACCAATTCTTTACAAACAAAAGTAAAAACAAAGAACTGCAGATGATCATCAGCAGGCCTAGTTTATTTTGCTCTTTATCATGAGGCAACCTACAGTTGCTCTCATCTAACTCTCTTTCTTGCATTGACAGATGATGGTTCAAGTATTGAAGAAACAGATTTTAACTGGGATGAGTATCTGGAGGAATCTGCTTCAAGTGCTGTGCCTCACACATCTTTTAAACATGTAGGTACTCAAGCTTTCTTTATTTTCAACAGCATGGTTAAAATTTCACTTGAAAGCACAATGTCACAATAAAATGTTAGAGCTTCATTAAATGCAAAATTCTGTCAGCTGTAGTTTAATTGCTGAGGTGAGAGTTATGAATTATACAGACTATTTCTGTAGAAGTTGTTTATAAATCAGTGTCTAATTGTGACAGCACCAGTACATTAGTAACGCAGCATCAGTTTTCAAATGTCTTGAGATGCCATGTTATATTAAGAATATATGTCTCTTTGATGATGTAGTATGACAGCCTTGGGGTGGGATGCCGCTTAAAAAGCAGATAAGCTTGTTGTTGAAATCACAGGATGCAGATTTTGAAGTGTACATAATTCCAACAGAGATAAAGACTTTGATGTCAGCATAATTTTCCATAAGACAGCTAAAACATCAAAACTGACACAGCTAAAGCTATTATGCTCCACATACAATATATATAGCAGTGTACTTTCTTGTTTTAACTTCTCCAGGAAAAATTACATGTATGGGAAATTGTGCAACTTTAAGCAGAGCAGACAGTATTCAAATCCACTTTTCATCTACATGGAGTTCTCATTGCTGAACTACAACCCAAAGAATGGTCCAACATGTAATCAAGGGTTACTACTTGCTGGGGAATTTATTTCACTAACATTTGAAAGCCACAGAATGAGAAATAATGCTGCAACCCATATCTAATTTTAAGTCTTGTTTATGGGAGTAGGCATTTATTCCGCCCTTACTGTGAATTTTAGCTCACGTAGGATTTATATTTAGTAGATATGTTTCAAAACATTTACTTATGATAAAACAATCATGCTACTTTTGATATGTATATCAAATCTGTATTATGAATCCAGTGTATCAACAAACATTTATTTATCTCTTTGCCAAAGTTTGGTATAGAATATTTACACTTTTTTAACAGCACCAGTAAAGGTGGCCATACACGGGCCGACTATAGCTGCCGATATCGGTCCCTTGGACCGATTCGGCAGCTAATCGGCCCGTGTATGGGCAGGGCAGAGCGGCCTGGCCGACCGATATCTGGCCCGAAATTGGCCAGATCTCGATCGGCCAGGTTAGAAAATCCGGTCGGATCGGGGACCGCATCGGCTCGTTGATGCGGTCCCCGATCCGACTGCCCCATTGCCGCCCACATAATCCGATCGTTTGGCCCCAGGGCCAAACGATCGGATTATTTTTTTTTTTACCTAAATGCTCCCCGATATCGCCCACCCGTAGGTGGGGATATCGGGGGAAGATCCGCTCGCTTGGCGACATCGCCAAGCGAGCGGATCTGCTCGTGTATGGCCACCTTTAGGAGCCCTGGCTAAAACTATCATGAACTCTTAGACAATAGATACCAATAACAACATACTTTGCAGGCATCAGATCTTAAATCCAAAATGCTTACTACTTGGGATTTACTGGAAAAGGCATCTTGCCGTAAAGCACCAAGCCTTATGAGTTCTGTAAATCATTTTAACATTAAAAAAAAACACTTTGTTTTTACATTAGCTAAGATCAAGATTTACTGTCCTATTAAAAAGAAGAAACTCAGTAGAAAATGACGATTTTGTCTTCTGAAAAGTCTTCTGTATAATGAATATAATAGCTTCCATACATATATATATTGGTTATTGCCATTTTTAATTATTTTCTTTTTTTACTTTTTATTTCACTTTTTGGGTCCTTTAGTCCTTCTTGTTCACCTGGTTATGTGCACTTCACACCACTCACCCATTTCTATCACATTAATTGTTCACATAGTAACCTTCTGTCGAGGGTACAATACCTTTTTAATTCACATGATCCATTTGTTTGATTCTAGTTGCCCTATACACTGTTGTGCGGAGGGCATATACTGTAATATATGTACCCTCTGCTAGTATGATTTGCATTCCTTTTATTCTCACATGGATACTGTACATAAGGTCTCTGTATTCCTTTTGTCACCTCACTTTGTGAGGTTTTAGCTCAACCATAAAAAGCCTATTGTTATATATAACAAATTCATGTTACCAGTCATTCTATACATGTATGCTGTGCTTGACACACCCTGAGTGTTCCCCCCTCAAGGTCCTTAATGGACGTTTTGTGCTTGCATGATTCATTTTCTGAGACGTTGTTGCATGTCATTTTTATTTTTACTTTTCATTTTCATTTTTCTTTATTTTATTTTTATTTTTCTGGAGACACACAGTTAATGGGTATCGACAAGTCTACCTGTAACCCCAAATCTAGGACCATATTACATGACAGGCTCGCACCAGGTGGCTATTGAACTATTCACTTCTGCTGAACCATATACACCAGTGTTTGTAATGTATATTCTAATGGAGTAAACCAGGGGACATGCCAACTGTCACTATCTGTTTATGGGCCGTAAATCTGTGTAGGAGCAGGGGCTGGTGATGTTACCATTTTATATAAAGTAGATCTGGTGGTTCGGCATACTTGAGCGACATGTGAAATTTCTTATGGGCTCGCTTCGTAGGTCCTTATTGTTCTTATGAATATCCTGGAGTATTACTGCGGGTCTTTCCAATTGGCCCTATAAGTCCAGGTCCTTTTTGAAGGCGGTTTGCATTAACTAGAATTGGACACGTGAGAGTTGTAGTTGCGCCCGGACGCGCTCTCCACCACTCCGTGTAGCCTGTTGGCGTCACTTGTTGCACTTCATCTCCTGCAGATCGCCAGGAACCGAAGCTGGACCCTTGCACCCCTCACTGTCTGCAAGCCGAACCTAGATATTTGAGTCGGTTGCCTATTGGGCACGTCTAACTTGTGCTCCTGGTACCAGCTGGGGTGCGTTGTATACATGGTAACTAGGAAACAGCCCGGCCCACGCTCCCTACAATTCGGCACGCTAATTGAATACGCCCGACCAGTGTCCGCAACATTTGACTGGGCATTGCCTCTGGGGGCGATATGATCTGCTCCACATGATGATCACATTTACACACTGAATTTCAGCGATCGCTGGGTACAGTTGACAGGTGCGTGTCAACTGTCAACTGTACCCAACTGCGTTCCTTTATACTCCTAGCTTCTCTGGTGCGTCTGGACATGGGTCCTGGTTTTAATACCTGATGCCTGTCATCTCCAATAAGTAATTATCCTCTATAATCTTTTGCTCCTAGCATCTAAGGCATTCATCATTTAGCACAGTGAAATGCTTGACATCTCTAACTGGGAACATTCTCTGTACAGTTTTTTGCAACTTTTTTTTTGCAACATGTATCTATTGCAACATGTATCCATTTGCCTACTAGCTACATAATTTTAAACTTAACCTTGTTTTCTAGCACTGCACTCCCATTCTATTTGCCTGTATATGTTGACATTTGAATTTATCTTGCTCTGGTGGGTGTGGGTCTTGTTTACACTGGTCGCCATGGTAACTATGGCCGATTTTGGCGCCATTTTATGCTGTGGGGGTATTTACTGTGGGTGTTGGGATATGATCTGTTTATTTGTCCCTGAGGAAGAGCACTGGTTGTGCTCGAAACATTGGAATTTTTTCAATAAAAACACTTTTGTATCAAGTCCCTGTGTGTGTGGCACTCTTTCTATTATATATATATATTTTTTTGAAAGGCGGTGCACTCACCCAAAACACAGAGGCAAGAAAGGCATGTTCTATCAGCATGTAGTACACAGAACATTCATGGTACTTAAATTATGTGCAAAAATGACTTACACCATTACATTTTTGAACCTAATTTAAAGGAGAAGGAAAGGCTAATAAAGAGTTAATCTCAAGCTGCAGGCATACCTTGAGTTCTCTCAATAGTGCCCTTAAGTCTCTCCATATTTCTCCCGTTCAGATGATCAGAAGCCTCATAAGAAAAAAAAATGCTGAGCTCTGTAAATAAAGTTTCCATAATGCCTCACTCCTGCACCGAGACCAAGACCCGTGTACATGCTCAGTTTGTAAGATTATAAGGAAGCTTCCTGCTGATTGGCTCAGATCCACATTTCCAAGGGGGGGGGGAGTGAGTTCTTAGCATTCTTGAGGGAGGGGGGAGCAGGAGAGGAGAGAGAGGAGAGAGCTGCGTGTCTCTGGCACAGGAAAATAGAGACAACAAATCTTTTGACAGAGGACTCAGTGAAGCGTTTCTGTGAGTGCTTATGGCTGTATTTACATAGACCTTTCTGATAAAGCTTATGTTTAACATACTATCAGCAAGTATGTTAAAACTAAGGATTCTGTTTAAATTTTGTGCTGTGGTTATCTAAAAAAAATGGAATTGATATAATCTCCAGGTTGCTCTGGGCTCACAGAAAATATTTTTTTCCTGCATTGTGCTCAAGAGAATTTATCTTCATTATGTTAATTATTTTACTGCTAATATAGCTTCTATATTTTATATTAAACAAAAGGCTTGTTTAGATGAAACAAAAATTAAATTACTTCATATTATGGTGACAAATTGGACTAAAAATTGTCAATGTGTCGTGATTTTTTCATAATTTCAATAAAAGCCTCAGAGGACTTTAAACACACTTAAATATTGGTGGAGGCGCACATGGCTTTGAAATTGGGAAGCTCATTAGAGTAGACAAATTAGATACTGAGCTGACATTTAGAAGTGCTTTATGGGTAATCTATTTGAATTATATTTTGTCTTGAATGAAATTAAGACCCATACTCGTATTTGCATATCTATATCTTTACAAGTGTACCTTGTATCTATTTTAATTTATCATACTTTGTATTTATTAGTGTTATGACCCCCTGTTTTGTTGTATTAATTTACTATTCTACTGTATGAGCGGTGGTGTACTTAAGTAGTGCTTTATAAGTAAAGATATGCCTACATACATAGATACATATACTTTGCATTGTGCTGGTTGCAGCTTGAACTTGCATGTTTTTGAACAACATGCTCTTCTAGCAGTATGCTATGTATAAACAAAACTTTATCAATAAATACATTAATAACAAGACAATAAACAATGGACATTGCTCGGGATGACAGCTTGGTTTCATTAAATCCAGGTTGTTCTACTTTTTATGCAGGGGCTATTGTTTATGTGCAGGGTATGAACAGGGTATGGTGGCATTCCTTACCACATTAATGAAACTGGTTGAAAAATACAGTAACTTTTAGTTATATTTCTTCAATGTAGTTGTATTTCTGCCTGTAAATATATACATATTATATCTCTTCCTTGATCCACATGCTTCCCAAACTCCCTAAATCTATTCCCCACTCCAAAACACTCTTAAGAGAGACATTATTAATTTAGGGGTTTGCCTGTGCACAGGAGATGCCCTCGCAATCTGACAGATTTGGAGTGTTTCTGCAAAGAAGAGTGGGCAAATCTTGTCAAAATGTGCCATTCTGATAGACTCCCAATCGATACCCAAAAAGACTGAGTGCTGTAATAAAATACAGAGGTGCTTCAACAAAGTATTAGTTTAAGGGTGTGCACACTTATGCAACCACATTATTTTAGTTTTTTTGGTTTTCTTCCCTCCACCTAAAAGATTTCAGTTTGTTTTTCAATTGAGTGGTACAATTTATAGGTCACATTAAAGGTGGAAAAAGTTCTCAAATTATTTCTTTGTCTCATTTTTGTACAGCACAGGAACCTGACATTTTATCAGGGGTGTGTAGACTTTTTATATCCACTGTGTATATATTTATATATATATATATATATATATATATATATATATATATATATATATATATATATATATATATATATACATAATATATTCATTTAAAGAAAACAAAATAAAATGCAAATTATGCAGCTAGAATAGTGTTGTTGTTGCTCATTGCAGAACAGGGCAGGACCAGTCATATTATTTTTTATTATTTGATTTTAGTTTTGTTTTTTGCTTTTTTTCAAAATGAAACTTCCTCTTCTTGAAACAGGAAATGTTGCTGACAAAGTCAGTGTTTTAGAAATGCTGACTTTGTTATGCATTCTCTGTCCTGAGGGAGTGATCATAGGGCAGGCAACTAATCAGACTGCTGTATCTTAAAACTGCCCTATACTAAACAGAAGTAGAGGTGTGTAGAAATAGGGGGAGTTATGCATTGACTACAACCACATTCTGAGCCAGAAAATAGTATTTTTCCTTTTAAAGTATTTGTTTTTATCTGGCAATTTTGGTATTGTCGTATTGCTAAAGGGTATACATTGTAAACGAGTAAGGTTACAGTTGAATGATTGACAACTTGCTTTTCTGTTACTGAAAGAGGATGCACGTAGCTTCTCTGAGGCTTTTGCATGAAATTAACAAATTAATTAATATTTCTAAAATATTACCAGTGACACCTACTACAAAGCTTATTGGCTCCACAGCTATTTTTGAATGCCAAACGGGCTAATTTACTATTCATGAAGGATTGGGCAAAATGAGAATGAGTGAGATAAAGAACTCACTAGCATTTTTTTTACCCGATCCAGACCCATGAATATTTCTTAATGAAACCCAGAGAGAAGGCAATCAAAGGGTTGACTGAATAAAGGAAGTGCATAGAAAATGCATAGACTTTAGGGTTGCTGACACTCTGAGCTTCAGTGAGAACTGTTGAGCAGAAAGCATGACAGTAGCAATCTAAAACTGTGAATATCTTATAAACCACTGTAAATAAATGTAAATTGCAAAAGTTTAAATGAATTCAGTTTTTAGGTTATATCCCATATAAAGAAAAGTGGGGAGAGCTGATAGAGTAGTGTGTAAGGAAAAAAGATGTAGATTGTTGAGATGTAAAAGAAAGAAAAGGTAGCATTTTTTATGCAGCAAATCATCTACTTATTCAGGTCAACAACTCCCACCTTCATAAGGCTTTGGATGTGGAAGTGCTCAGAGTTGTGTTTTATCATAAACTGGAGTTCTGCTGATTGCCTGTCCCTGGCCAAAGTGGTAGTAGAAGAAAGAGTATAAGAATGTATTTGTTCATGCTATGCGTGTACATGATTTTCCCACCCTAATCAACATGTTTCCTGCAAGCATTTATGGCAGTTCCGTCACAGAGATACCATATAAATAAAGAAACGTTGTAAATTACCAGATAGTAGCAGTCTCAGTCTGTCAGTAGTAGATTTATTCTGCAATAGGCAGTTGATTGCAATAAAATTCCCTCTGATCCTGTATCTGAATAGCTGTTTATAATTCAATTAGCCTTAGCTAAAGGTGGCCATACACGAGCAGATCCGCTCGCTTGGCGATGTCGCCAAGCGAGCGGATCTTCCCCCGATATCCCCACCTACGGGTGGGCGATATCGGGGACCATTTAGGTAAATGGGGCCAAACGATCGGATTATGTGGGCGGCAATGGGGCAGTCGGATCGGGGACCGCATCAACGAGCCGATGCGGTCCCCGATCCGACCAGATTTTCTAACCTGGCCGATCGAGATCTGGCCAATTTCAGGCCAGATATCGGTCGGCCAGGCCGCTCTGCTCTCCCCATACACGGGCCGATTAGCTGCCGAATCGGTCCAAGGGACCGATATCGGCAGCTATAGTCGGCCCGTGTATGGCCACCTTAAGAGAGTAGATGCAGAATGCAGTTATCTGAGAAGTCCCACAGAGAAGAGCATGCAAGATAAAATCACAAATGTAATTATTAACCAGTTAACTGAAAGTAAAATAGTTATTTTTTTACACACATCAAGCAGTATATTTTGTGTCCCTGAATAAAAAAAAAAAAATAGAAACACATTTCTAAATAAAGGACATGTCCTGTGATAACGTTTAACCTTTATATCATCTTGCAAAAGGTTGAAATCAGTCTTCAGAGCAGTTTCCAACCAGGCATGAAGCTTGAAGTGGCCAATAAGAGCAATCCAGACACCTATTGGGTAGCTACTATCATCACCACGTGTGGACAGTTACTACTGCTACGCTATTGTGGCTACGGAGAAGACCGCAAAGCTGACTTCTGGTGTGATGTAATGACAGCAGACCTGCACCCCATTGGTTGGTGCACACAGAACAATAAATTATTGATGCCTCCAGACGGTAAGACATGGTTACAGTGTGATAACCAAGTTTTTTTATTTCATTAGTATACCTAAGAAAATTGGCTAGGATTATATAAATGAATTAAGTTGCTCAGTGTGACAATTCTAGCCATGTATTCTTGTAAAGGTGCATGTTTTGGACTTTCATTTCATTGACCCAAGGTGATCAATATAGTTTTATTAAAAATATTCTGTATATTGTGTCTAATCTATAACTGTGATATTTCTTAAATACTAGTCCTTCGGCTTTTTATGTAGCCAGCTTGTCTGGGTGATTTTGATTTATATTTTAAATATTTAGGGGCTGATTTACTAAGACACGATTTCGAATCCGAATTGGAAAAATTCCGATTGGAAACG
This sequence comes from Xenopus tropicalis, assembly GCF_000004195.4. NCBI lineage: Eukaryota > Metazoa > Chordata > Amphibia > Anura > Pipidae > Xenopus > Xenopus tropicalis. Next base: position 83,995,494 of record NC_030679.2, read on the forward strand.
AACATTTTGCGACTTTTTCGTATTTTTTGCGATTTTTTTCGGCGTCTTTACGATTTTTGCGTAAAAACGTGAGTTTTTCGTAGCCATTACGAAAGTTGTGCAAAGTCGCAATTTTTTCGTAGCGTTAACACTTGTGCGCAAAATCGTGCCTTTTTCGTAGCGTTAAAACTTAAAAGGCGCGACGTTTCGCGCAAGTTTTAACGCTACGAAAAAATCGCGACTTTGCGCAACTTTCGTAATGGCTACGAAAAACTCGTGTTTTTACGCAAAAATCGTAAAGACGCCGAAAAACTCGCGTTTTTACGCAAAAATCGTAAAGATGTCGAAAAAATCGCAAAAAATACGAAAAAATTGCAAAATTACCGATCATTACGAAAAAAACGCAATCGGACACATTCGGCCCGTTCGTGGGTTAGTAAATGTGCCCCTTAGTATTTTATTAGCAGTACTATACATGAAGGACCTTGGTCTACCTGAGATTGTTTATGTTTACAGTGTATGACTGAAGATTAAGGGAAATGTAGTTTAAAAAGAGCTGGATTTTGATCAGATTATAATTGCAATTTCAAGTTTTAATGTTTATTTAATTATACAGATTGTTGTAAATTATTTTACATGATTGACACAGTTATATTGCAAAGTGGGAATTGTGTTTAGAGACGCTGCTCTAAATGTTTTTTCTCTACTTTTTTTTTTTTAGATTGTATATTCCATATACTTTATACTATATGAGTAAAGAAACTGCGTCTTATAACAATTTTAATCTTAGATTAATAGAGCTATTGCCTAAAGCTATTAGGGGAGAGTACTCTACAGCTGTGCAGTGAAACTGACATTTTATTGATTTATGCCTTCAAGATAATGTATAAATGTTTTGCTTAATAGATTAGTTTCCCAAAAGCAAAGATACTTATTTAAGGAAAATATTATTTTCCTAAATGCTTATTTAAATGGTAATAAATAAAGAGATTTGTCTAATAGCGCAAATGTGCATGTTGGTTGCCATCAGCATAATTGAAGAATAAAAAAAACTCTTATTTGAATTCTATGTATACCCGTGATACTGCTTGCTACTTTCCAGATTATAAATCTAAAAGACATTGTTTATGCATAATTGCTAGCTACATCTCAAGCCTAATCATAATCAGTTTTGTGACATGTCAGATACCTAATCATAAGCTATTGAGCAGGCCCAGAAGGTGGTTCAAAATAGTCCCTAGCATTTCAAGTACACAGCTGCCCAAACAGCCCAAGCCAGCCCACTAAATAGTAACTGTGGCATCTATCTATGGCATCTATGGTCTATGGCATCTTAACAGCTGCCCCTCTGGCATTTGCTAGAATTCTCAGATTGCCAATAGGGGCCTACTATTGAGGCACAATGCATATCCTCCCTCTGACTCCTATCCCCTTCCTTGCAATCTCTCTTATTATGTAATCACTTCCATGGTTCTGCAGGAAAGCAGATTATTCTGCTACTAAAGGTTTGGTGCTGTGGAGATGCAGTGGACACATGACTTTGTTGTGCATTTGGTTATATCCCGGTAGGTCTGTTGCAGATTATATAAATTGCTCAGGAAGCTTTTAGTAATATACTTTGGGCAGTGACAACTTTTAAAATTGCACAACACATTTTATAAAGGTATCTTGTATTACAGCACTGTTAGTTAAGGGTTAGAATCTTGTGGTTTCTTTACATTTAGATCTAGAGTGGTCTAATATGCAACTATGTATTTTAACATTATTTACTGAGAAGGCCCTGGAAGAGCCAGTATCAGTCAGAATATATAACAATGAAACATTTTTACAGTAGTGCATTTCAGGCAAGGTCGTTCATTAGTTCCTCGCCAGCTACTGTGAATAATGTATACTGTATCACAGTCATAATGGCAAAAGCCAAATGAGGCTATAGCATCCGCATTCTAGCAGTGATTTTCTTAAGAATCCATCACAATTGTGAGATAACAATAATTAATTGTTGTCTAAAATGAGTCATCCCTTGTGTTGAAACTGTAATTGGGACATGTTTCTGTGGTCTAAATGTCCAATAATATATGTAGACTGGCAAAACTAACTTTGCAGGATAGGTACAGATGAATGTAAAACTTTATTTTACCTTACTAAGCCATCAATGATCTCTGTAACTTGTCCTTTCAAAAAACATAATTGTTTAATTATTCATGACAGTGAGTATTCATTATCTTGGCAGAAAGTGAAGTTTTAGGGCAGTGTGTAGGAAAAAAATTAACTTGCCATTATTCTCCCATGAAGGTTCATGGTTCACAGCATTCATGTATTGACAATGCATACCTTTGTAAAGTAACTTTAAAAAAATACCACACCCACTCATTCACTGAGCCTTTTGAACATTTGTAGTAGCAGAGGTTCCTGATCTCTGGGGCTTTATATAATTTAATAAGGGTGCTAACAAATGTTAGATTGCATGGGGCTTAAACCCAAATATCTGAAAATCATTGTATTCCTGAATATACTAATAGCAAAAGGGAAGGTTGAACTCACCATTATAATGTGGAATGCAATAAGTGTTTGATCACTCACTGATAATTCATTAAGAGAGAAAGAAATCCTCTGCACTCCATATCTATATCCATATCTATACCAGGTACATTAAGATATTTTAAGACATTTGTTTTTGGGACAATAAGCTTTAAATGCCACAAGCTACTCCCCATTAAACAAAGAGGGATTGTTTGCCTGTAGTCCATATTTGTCCGTAGTGCAATATATGGACAAACAATCTCTGTTTTGTTCAACTTTTTTAGTGGAGTCACATTAGATGTATGTATATATACACGCAGGAACACAAACAGTGGCCTTTGTTATTTGGTGTTACTAGGCTGCAGTTACAGTTTACAAAAAGACAATACATTTCTTGTTTTTTAGTAAGTAAAAGAAATGTACTTCATGGAAAATGTATTGCTTTCTATTGCATTATACACATAATCAAGCATATTATTGTAAAAACATGTTTTCTATTAAAGGCACACAGACATTTTTAATGTATTCCTCTCTCTAATTGAACAATTAAGTACAATATATATATGTTCACCAGTGGCAGTGTTTTAAGTTTTTTTGTTTTTTTTTATTGCATATTGTAGAGTGTAGAGAGTGAGAAAAAAACTACATTCGTGATATTTAATTTATACCACTTAATATAAACCTCTGGATTAATGGCATGTATAGCTAGATTTCAAAATGCTTGCTCAACCCTGTTCTTTATTGATTTGTCTTGAGGGGCCTGTATAAGTGAAAGTTTGAGGTAACTTTCATTTTTTTCCTGTGGTGCTACCCTCCTACCAGAGCACCCTATCACTATTATTCTCTCACTAATCTTAGCCTCTTGTCATAAACCCCTGGAAATAAAAGATGGGCCATGTCTGGCATACCTGAAGCATAGCAAAATCTGATGTATTAGTGAACAGCAGACACTGGATAAGCAATAGTATCTTTAAGGGCAATAGCACATGGAAAGATTAGTAGCCTGCAGTTAAATCTCGGCTACAATGGGTGACTGGTCCCTGAAATGCTTTTCCACCAGCAATAAAGTAAATCACTGGTGGGAAGGCATATGTGTCACTTTGTTTTCTGAATTTGCATGTACAAATTCAGGGAATACAAACGCAAAAACATGGCAAGGGGACTCCTCAATTGGGTTGGTGGGATGTTTCTACCTGCTTAGAAGATAAGGAAGTGAGTGTTTTTTTTCCCTGACACCAAATCCCTCTTTAGCCCCACTAGCCCAGCTTTCTCTTGCCTTAACTCTTTCCTTCTCACCTAATCACAGTTGCACCTGGTTCTGCCAATCTCTAAACATAAAACCAGTGTTATCTGGCTGCTGGTCATTCATATCCCTTGTCATGCAGCCCCTGGGCTTTCCTGGAAGTCAGTTTGAACTTTTTTGTAATTTTTTTTCACAAGCATAGGTTTTTTTCCCATACTACTTTTTTTGTTTAAGCAAAAAGCTTTCTTTGTGAAGTTACAAAAAAATGTAAAAAAAAAATTGCTCTCTCTATAATCTATAGTTATTGCACAGATTGCTTAAAAGATTAGGTGTCTGAAGACTGTCAACTATTGGCACCCAAGTCTGACACGACTATCTTTGAACTAATGCAGCTTTACCAAATGAGCCCTTTTTATGGAAACCAAGGGAGTTTGGTTTGTGGTTTATACACACATTAGTAATTATAGAAAATTAAGTTAAGATGTTACAGTTGCACTAGCATTGCAGAAGGAGGTTATTATAATAGCAGCACCAATGTGCACGTTCGTTATGAAGCACAGTGTTTAATTCTACATTATTTTTTTTTGTATTCATCTGTTATTTATATAGGTGTCACATTTATGTAGCACTTTGCAGAAAGTGTTTATCATTGTTGTCGTTCCCTGCTGCACATTCACATTAGGGTCAATTTTTTCTGGAACCAATGAACCTGCTTTTATTTTTCTTAGTCTGGGAGAAAAAACAGAGAAAATCCAAACAGAGGACATGCAAACAACTTACAGGTAGTGCCGATGTCGGAATTGAACTTAGAACCCTAGTTTTGCAAAGCAGTAGTACTAGTGGCTACTGAACCACTGTACTGCCCATTTAGTCTTTATGTAACAGAGAAAAACAGGGAATTTTTAGTGACGTTGATGAGAATTCTGAACCAGTGTATCTCTGGCATAGCATATACAATACATAAAAGTCTGCTACATTTGTTAAAATATATGTGTATTTGTTTTAATGTAACAGCTTCACAACAACGAAAAGGTGACAGGATCACTAATGAACATGAGACCTATTGGTTCCATGGCATTCCTGTCTGCCACTTGGGACACTTGCATTTTTGCACTGAATTTTCTAGTGACCCGTGCAAGCCTTTAACATGAGTTATAAGCTCACACTGATTCAAAGGCTCCTATTATGTATACCCAATGTCAATTTCCAGAAATGGGTACCTCTTCAATTGTGCATCATTTAGCCACTGTACTACAATCCTGATCCTTCAACAACTAAAAACATTAATTTTCCCCTTTACCCATCATGGCCCATAGCTCCACTCTCCTCTAAAATCATGGATGTTGTGGTTTGTCTGTGAGAGTAGAGCTGGAGGGAAGAGGGGGCTATCTCCATATATCTTTCATAACAAATGTAGGGCAGAGCAATGTATGTGTGCTGTTTGTGGGGGGCTTGGCTACATACTGTAGAGCAGTTCCGATCACACAGAAGCTGTATGTGTGCTCAGTAAAATTAACTTACAAGCCCTGTGTGTCAGTACATGGTTTATTCTAGCTTGTCAGGTTCATTCTTTAAGCTTAGTAAGTAGCCTTTCTCTGCAAAGAAAGTATTTTTGTCAATTTACTGATTTCTAGGTCTCTGGTTCAGTTAATAAAGTGCTCTCTGGCTTTCTTTGTCATTCATCTAGGTTTGCCTTACTGAGTGTTGACATTTTAGACAATGTGAACTAAATAAAGCATCTTCAGTATAATGCAGTTCACCCCATGAAATAACAAAATAAAAATGTAGTCGTTTTACCAGTTAATCATTACAACAAATAATTCATTTATTTTAGTCTCATTCTCCTTTCATTAGTTTTTTTACACTATGAATCACTTGACTTACAGCATCAGCAACTTAGACGTTGGCCTTTAGCCTTGCATACGTGCATGTAATGCGTACAAGTAAGAATAGTAAAGTTTGACCTGCTAAATGTCAAATGAGTAACTGGTTCACATATTTTCTGTATACATAACAAAGCAGAATTACACCGTTTAACACATTATTAAGGTTATGTGCACAAACAACTTTCAGTTTAATGTAGAACTGTGTTAATATTCTCACGCAGGAACAATTTTTTACAACAATATGCATATTAAATGGTTAGATTACACAGTGGCCCTCCAGAGGAAACAAAACTTGAGGGCACATGTACAGCCGCAAGTGCAGTAGCAATAACCATGGTTTTTTTTCCACAATGCAGTTTTTCTTGCCAGAATTCAAGTGTTATTGTGGTTGCAAGGGGTCAATGCACTTGAATTGTGCTGCACCTGCCGCCATTCCTTCCAGTGCAACAAAGTTACTGCAACTATTCGTGCATTTTGTTGCAAATTGGACACCATAAATTTACGGTGTTCATCATGCGAGTGACATCTGTGAGCATTGGGACACAGAGTTCACTGAATACAGAAAATGAAAGTTGAAGTCCAGTTGCATTGTTCACACTAAGAAAAGAGATTGTCCTACCACTGTTTAGAACTCCACAAAAAAAAACTTTTTTAAGACACTTTTTTGTCATCACCCAGTGTTAGTTACAGTTTCACATACAACCCGGATTCCAAAAAAGTTGGGACACTAAACAAATTGTGAATAAAAACTGAACACAATGATGTGGAGGTGCCAACTTCTAATATTTTATCCAGAATAGAACATAAATCACGGAACAAAAGTTTAAACTGTGAAAATGTACCATTTTAAGGGAAAAATGTTGATTCACAATTTCATGGTGTAAACAAATCCCAAAAAAGTTGGGACAAGGCCATTTTCACCACTGTGTGGCATCTCCCCTTCTTCTTACAACACTCAACAGACGTCTGGGGACCGAGGAGACCCGTTTCTCAAGTTTAGGAATAGGAATGCTCTCCCATTCTTGTCTAATATAGGCCTCTAACTGTTCAATCGTCTTGGGCCTTCTTTGTCGCACCTTCCTCTTTATGATGCGCCAAATGTTCTCTATAGGTGAAAGATCTGGACTGCAGACTGGCCATTTCAGTACCCGGATCCTTCTCCTACGCAGCCATGATGTTGTGATCTTGTTGAAAAATGCAGGGTCTTCCCTGAAAGAGATGACGTCTGGATAGGAGCATATGTTGTTCTAGAACCTGAATATATTTTTCTGCATTGATGCTGCCTTTCCAGACATGCAAGCTGCCCATGCCACACGCACTCATGCAACCCCATACCATCAGAGATGCAGGCTTCTGAACTGAGCGTTGATAACAACTTGGGTTGTCCTTGTCCTCTTTGGTCCGGATGACATGGCGTCCCAGATTTCCAAAAAGAACTTCGAATCGTGACTCGTCTGACCACAGAACAGTCTTCCATTTTGCCACACTCCATTTTAAATGATCCCTGGCCCAGTGAAAACGCCTGAGCTTGTGGATCTTGCTTAGAAATGGCTTCTTCTTTGCACTGTAGAGTTTCAGCTGGCAACGGCAGATGGCACGGTGGATTGTGTTCACTGACAATGGTTTCTGGAAGTATTCCTGAGCCCATTCTGTGATTTCCTTTACAGTAGCATTCCTGTTTGTGGTGCAGTGTCGTTTAAGGGCCCGGAGATCACGGGCATCCAGTATGGTTTTACGGCTTTATCCTTACGCACAGAGACTGTTCCAGATTCTCTGAATCTTCGGATGATGTTATGCACAGTTGATGATGATAGATGCAAAATCTTTGCAATTTTTCGCTGGGGAACACCTTTCTGATATTGCTCCACTATCTTTCTGCGCAACATTGTGGGAATTGGTGATCCTCTACCCATCTTGGCTTCTGAGAGACACTGCCACTCTGAGAAGCTCTTTTTATACCCAATCATGTTGCCAATTGACCTAACTAGTGTTATTTGGTCTTCCAGCTCTTCGTTATGCTCAAATTTACTTTTTCCAGCCTCTTATTGCTACTTGTCCCAACTTTTTTGGGATTTGTTGACACCATGAAATTCTGAATCAACATATTTTTCCCTTAAAATGGTACATTTTCTCAGTTTAAACTTTTGTTCCGTGATTTATGTTCTATTCTGGATAAAATATTAGAAGTTGGCACCTCCACATCATTGCGTTCAGTTTTTATTCACAATTTTTTTAGTGTTCCAACTTTTTTGGAATCCGGGTTGTACATCTTCTTACCTCAGTCATCTTCTCTAAAGACTTTTTTCTCATTGTAGCCAAGTGACACATGATACACTTCCAGCCTACACAGTTTCTCACAACTGTGATTCCACATATTATCAATCCTAGACATCAGAGAGTAACTAAATATCACATGAGATTTTAAAAAAAGTGATGCAAATTAAGGAATTAAATACACTCACTACTTGGAAACAAAGTACAAATAAAATTAGGAGTCTTCTTGTTGCATAACAACTTGGACGTTTTGTTGACAATTTAATCCTTAAGGTTACTCAAGTAACTTTTAGGGTTATCCCATTTGTAGAGGTTTGTCTGGGTTTTGTCTCCATGCTTTTTTTTTAGGAATGTTGTGGATACAGAATGCAGACAAATCCCCATGTATTGCTTGGTATTACAAAGGAAAGGGTTTCAATAAAAGTTTTGCTTAAAGAAATACTATTGGTTTTTCATTGACAACACAGGGCTGGAACTAGGGTAGGCATAAGAGGCACCTGCTTAGGGCACAAATGGTAGTGGGGGAACTATGCAGGTGTCCTGCCACTGGCTTCCCCATGTCTTGGTTTGCTTACCTTCAGCGTTGCTTTCCCTGCACTTTCCATCTGCAACGGCAATGCACATGCGCATGCCCGAACCAGCATGCGAATGTGCAGGATGGGTGAGGTGGGTGGCCGGGCTGCCTAAGACACCCAGCCAGCTTGGCCTGCCACTGAAACAACCCCAGGGAAAATTTGCAAAAATCCTTGAAAACTGGAATTCTTGCCACCAGGGCCGGAACTAGGGGTAGGCAGAAGAAGCAGCTGCCTAGGGCGCAACGATTGAGGGGCGCCAGGAAGGAGCCTCTCCTGCCTACCCCTAGTGCTGCTTTGTCATTGCCTCCACCGCTTGTCATTAGCGGCGGAGGCAATGACCGATCTAATCGCGGGGAGGTGGGCGGAGTTGGCCGACCGGGTTGCCTAGGGCGCCCTGTCGCCTTGGCCCGCCCCTGCTTGCCACTCATATCTACATATACTACAGTAATGTGTAGGAGTCTCATAACCAAAGGGCAATGGCACCCTGTGATTCTCAGTGTTTTATTGCTTGGGTGCATTTTGTGATTCTGAGTGTTTTATTGCCACACTTTTTGATTTTGAACATTTTCTCCCGTGCACCAGAAGCTGCAAAACACTCTGCCGAAACATTTCAAATGAATAAATTTTCCATTTTCCAATAGTCTAATGGGGGAAAATAAAATAAGACGTGCCACCTCAGCCAAGATTTTGTTAATGTCTATTTGCTTTTTTTTAGATAACACTGAAAGCCTAGCTAGAAGATCAGATAGGGTGAGACACTTATTTGCTGTCTTGGGACTATGGCTGTTAATTCCAGGGTTCCCTTGTGTGAAGGTGCCCTGCCCCACTTTGTACCTTTCCACATCAAAATGTACTCAACACCTACAGAAGCTACAGGGGCTAGTTCTAAGCCACAAGTAGTGTCAGACTGGGGCAACAGTGGCCCACCGGGGCTGCGACTTAAACGGCCCCCCTCCCGATGTATGCACCCCCTGGCCACCCCTTTCCTAAACAAGCGCACAGGTGCCTCATTGCATAACTACTGCCTCCTAACTCTGAAGCTTTTATGGGCAAGGCAGGGGAGTGGGCCTGAGTTGGCAGGGGCCCGTGAGGACCAGGGCCCACTGGGTTTTCTCTCATTGTCCCATTTGCCCAGTCTGACCCTCTTTCGAGGAAGCTATTTCCATTTAAATGTGTGCTATTTTGCACTTTAAACTTGCATTCATTAATAAGCCGCCCGTCTCTGAAATCGTTTCTTTTACAGCCATTCCATGTTATATATTTGTAGATTATGTATTACCTCCCTCTCTGTTCTTTGTAGTGGTTCAGTTTCCAAACAAATTATTTCCTTTTTCTGTTAGGAATTGCAGATTACTGTTTAAGCCATTTGTGTGCTTACATTTCAGTTTTGTTGTTATGATAAAGATGGACAGTGAGTCATTATGATTTCATGTTGACATGAAATAAGGCTACAGTCAGAGTCAGATGAAGTGATTACAGGAAATCCTAGGCTTGCCAGATGCAAGATACTGTGCAGAATGCCTTGTGGCAGAAAAAATGATTGCCTGTATCATAAAGGAATTCAGTTACAACCCTTGGGCATGTGATATACCTCAGTCATACCACACTGCTGAATTACAGCAGGACATTATTAGATTTGTGGTTTTTAGCAAGTGCTCATTGACATTTCAAGTGCATTTAATATGTTTTTAAAACGGCTTAAAAAGGCAGATCCAAAATGTTTTTGTAAGGATTCATACATATAATGAAGGGATTTTCAGTGTTTGGCAATGATACAGAGATGTAGTTTCGTAGGAGGTTAGGAGAAGCATCTTCAGATTCCTAATCTGACTGTATTAGTAATGCTGTTTTCAAAAAATTGCATTATACATTAAATACTATAAGTATTAAAGTATAAAGAAACCCCAGAAAAAAAGACAGAAATGCAGTAAGCCACAGCGCATTCAGTCACACAATTTCTTATTTTGAGAACTCAAAGCTGCCAAGGGCCAAACCTATAGACTTTTATTAATTAAACTGAGTATCACTTTAATTATCTAGAATGTCAAGATTCAACTCTAAATAAGAAGGCATATTTATTAAAGTGCAAAATGCCAACTTTTTCCATGACTTCAGCAATTTGGTTAGACAAATTTTGGTATAGCAACATTAATAAGCATGTGTTTCTCTTTACTAGGCATATTTATGCCAATGTCAATATGTTAAAATAAGCCAATTTTTCAAGAGTGCCAATTTTTCCCCCACCCTTTTTTGATAAATGTAATTGTGCCTAAACAAGGCTAGTAACTTCCATTATAAAGGTGCAGCAGCTATATTATCTCATTATTTACATTACATTCAGCAACTGATAATCCACATCATTAATTTGCCAGCAATATTAACTATAGCAATTATATGGTGATATTTTGGGTGAGCACTTACATGCTAACAGGGTGCAACAGTGAGGGGGCACTATGGGATTTTGCCAATCCCTAGTCCAGGATCTCTAACCCCTGCTGCTCATTTCATGGTGCTCCCCCCCTTCATGACGTCTGAGAGCTTTGCATGCTGCGCTCCCCCACTCTTCGAAGTTCCCGCACATGCTCGTGTTTGTGCATGCATGGTGGGGGTGAGGTGGCTGGCTGGGTTGCCTAGGGTGCTCAGCTGGCTTGGGTTGCCTTTGCTAGGAATTTTTGAATATGTTGTTCACTGGCAGCAGTGTTTTCCTATTTCTGTAAACCATATTAGCCATTTAAACAATATGCTAGCATAAATACATGGCATATTTTTGCCAGAGAGATTTCATCACATTCCAGTCACAGTTGCACAATTTAAGTTATTTAGTACATACACAATATGAGTAAAAAAACATACCTGACATATTTATGTGAACTTTAGTATAGATAGACATGCTGGATTTTCGCATCTTGGTAAATATTTCTCAACAACTGTTACCCGGTGAGTGTCATTTTCTTACCAATATCAGGATTTTTGCAGGATTTTTTGCAGGACTTGAAATTTTCATTTGACATGACAATTTTTTATGAACAGGCTCAAATTTGGGGCTCGATTCAGATCTGTGTGGCCATGTTTTTGTGTAAAATATGTAAAGCAATGATACATTTTTGGGCCTTGTGTGGCTAGCATCCATCTAGGTAGGATTGTTTTCCAAAGTTTTGGAATGTCATTGTTTCCACTGAATTATTTTGATGGGGCTAATTTCTTCAGGTGAATTAGAAATCTCATGGGAATTGGGTGAGTGTGTGTATATGTTTTTGTCCTTGGGGCATTGTTTGCTCTCACAACATAATACTCTAACAGGCAGCATAGGAGATGCTTGGGCTTGTGTTCCTTTTATTTAAACCAGGGCTGTCCAGCAGGCCGGAGGTTGACCTCCAAGGGATTTTTTTGGCTCCAGTCCACCCAAGGGGTCTCCTGACTACTTTGTTTGAGATTATAATTTAGTTGGGATCAAGAACAAGGCACTTTTTTATTATTAAAATGAAGTCTATGGGAGACAGCCTTCCTGTAATCCTGGAATTTCAGGATAATGGGTTTTTGCATAGCCGATCCCATACCTGTATTACAAATAATCAGGCCACTACATGTAAAACAGTACAAACACTACATATTTGAACATCACTGACCTAACTCTGCGCCTCTTAGATTTTAGTCATTCAAGTAAGATGTGATACTGTAGGAGACTGCTAAAATGGTGTGTACTGTAATCTAAACTTACCTTCCCACATTTATTTCTGATATGCTTGTATTAAAATTAAATCAATCATTACAAACAATGGTAAAATGGGGTCCAGAATGGTTGGCAATTTCCTTTATAATGGTGTTCAAAATGGTTGGTAATCATCTATGCTATTGGTTGTGGTTGCTGGTGTGTGTCAAGTTAAATAGCATTCTAGTTCAGATTTGATCTTGGACTGATACAGTAAATTTCTATTCAGTTCTTGAAAAATATTTTAATGCGTGTGTTTGCTATTAGCTGTGAGATGCGGAGGCATTTGAACAAAAGGCCTGCCCTCTGTAGTGTATTAAGTGGCATTTTAACATTAATAACTTCAACAAAACTTTTTAGATTTTTTATTTTGGAAATAATGCAGAATTTTCAGACATGGGCACTTATATTTTTTGGAGTTTCTGGTCCTTTAATGCAAGCCTGCATGCATCTCAAGCTGCCATGTTAAGATTATGCTGGTGTTTTCTGGCAAGATGTGCACAATAAGGTGTGAAGGTTTTCAAATGTGACATTTTCTCTTTTTAGCGGCAGTAGGGGCCATTGTGTTCCAGCGGCAGCAACACTTCCATGTTTCAAATGCGACAACTGGTGAGTATTATAACGTAGGGTAGATTGAAATAGTACTTAGAAATTTAGAAATTATAATTCTGGACATTTCCTTTGTTTCTGTTTTTCTCATAACAAACCTATACATGTACACATAACATATTTTTATATACTACCGTAGTTTGGTTGGTAATCTGTTAACATAGTTGTAACCAAAAATATAATATATAGTATAATATACTGTATATCGGCCACAGCCTGAAGGGCAGGGTTCAAATATGTGACATGCAGTGTTTGAGACTAAACCACAAAATAAGTCTATTAATAGACATTATGATTAAGGTTTATACCTTTAAATTGTTTGAGAATAAACTTTTCTAGAGTTTACAGAATCTTGTTGGCCGCTCCGTGCATGTATTATGTTGTCTCTAAGCCGTAGCTTTTATTTATTGCAGATGACAGAAGAGATAATGGTCTTGTTGTAAACTATGAGGAATCAAATTGAGACTAAAAAGTGCTGATTGTAATGGCATAAGTTGTCTAGTCTTGCATAAATAGATCACTCACAAAATACCAGGGAATTCCCCAGTGGGGCAAGCCATCGCTAACTGCTGCAGTTTGTACATATGCCTGCATGAGAATTAGTTTCAATGAAGATCAGATAGGTTCTTCCATATGTCAGTAGTAATGACCCAACTTCACTATTTGACTTAATACCTGCCTGACCTTTATGTCAGTTTTATAGTTTGCACCAGTGTGCAGTATATGTAATAAAATACTTACTGAAAAAGTTAAGTTTGCTCCACCTTCAAGCATGCTTTAAAAGTGTGTAATGCACAATTAAAATGCAAATATTTATTCTTATTTGTGTTATTTTTTTCCCCCATTTACAACTTTAGTTACATTTTCCCCTTAGTATTTTGAGAAATGGTATGCTAACATATATTACTGCAGTGACTTTTATAACAGTGACTATATATATATATATATATATATATATATATATATATATATATATATGTTAACTATGAACCCATTAAATATAGAAATTCCAACTGTCTACTGTTTTAATAATAAAGAAGATTTTTTTGTTGTTGTTGATCTTCTAAATAATGTAAAGTAGTAACAAGGAAAGCACGTTCATTTTGCTTTTGAGTAATTATCAGATTCCCTCCTTCCAGTTAGTGTAATAAACTGGGTGGAAGGGCTCATTATTTAGAAATCTTTCCTCGTGAAACTAATGCTGGCAACATGTAGGTCAACTATTGGGGCCAATAAATCATTTATTAATTTATTTTGGTCACTGATGAGAATTGCCAGATTAGACAAAAAAGTGATTACACAGTTCAGTCTTTTACACCTATATAAGAAAAATATTTTTTTCAATAGAATAATGAGGAAGAATACATTGTAATACAGGCCCTATTAAAGCTGTGGAACATAGGTGTTAATGGCCCTTTTTAGGTTTTAAAGAACTTCTATAAGTTTGTTTTAGCATCTATTTATTTCCCTGCCATCCAAGTAAGTATATGTTAATGATTGCCCCAGAGGTTGCTGCAGCAGCTATAAATCTTTAAAATGTGAATATTATTTTTATTCCTATAAATAATATTATAGTAAGTATAATCATAGTTATTGAAAACATAAAAAATAAATACATTCATTATGATACATTCAGCTTTTGCCCCGTGCTGATGACACACTTCTTGGTCTTACAAAACACTTGGATTCATAGATTTTGTAATGACTGCTACCCAGTATGTGCTGCCTACATTATCAACCTAATGAAGATTCATTGGCATCTCTCATAGCTAAATTAGTGTCCCCCAAAGCTTTACTGTCAAGGGGTTTCTTTTATATAAAAGTCCTTTCCTTGCCTGCTTGCCAACAGGGTTATCCCTTGGAATGACGTGTCATGTATATGAACTATGCAAGTCACATATAGTACTGGTTCTGGCATGAATTTTACTTAGGGCTTTAGATACTGCACTTAAAATAAGTAAATAGAGATAACAGGGTACTGGAAAAGCAACAGAATGCTGACAGAAAACTAGTTATATTATGCTTGTGATGATACCACAATAAACTTTTCACAGTGGACCATTCATCTTTCACTAGTAAATGAACACACACATGAGTCCTGTGAGTTTTATGGCATATGATTACATTTTTATACCTGAGTAGAAAGGGTGATCTAAGAGATAATGTCATTTGGGAGTAGCCTTGAATAACAAATCCTTTTCACTTAACTGGAATGACTAGCTTCACACCACCCACTCTTTCGTTTCTCTTTAACATTCTTAATTAATGTTGTTTTCATAATGTACTGCCTTAATGTACATTGATGCAAGGTCTCTTTGTGCTTAAGTGAAGGTAAACAAGAACATTATTTTATTCAATAATAACACATACCTGGTCCACCCATTTAGAATGCTAAACAGTCCAAATGTGATTTAATGTTTGCTTATTGCACAGATCAATGGTTATAATGTTAATATCATATTCAGTTCAAAAATGTAACTGAAGATAGGAAGGCTTATTTATAAAAAGGTAAGTTTGTAAACTTTAAAAGGATTTTTTTTTTTCAATTCAAATAAACTCGAATAGTAGCAAACTCAAGTGTTTGCTTATTTATTAAACAATGCAAACCTAAAAAATTCAATAGAATAAAACTGGTAAAACTCATGTGCACTGAATGTGCATTCTGCTCATCATTTTAATGGGTACAAACTCTCACATAAATTTTAAAATTGGAATTAAAAAAAATAGCTTACATTCTTTCCTAGGACTACTCCCATTGACTTCTATATGAACTCACAAGGTTTTAGATGCCAAAGTTTTATTTTCATGTTTTTCAACGAATAATACGAATCCATGAGTTTAAGCACAAAAAAATGAATTGCGGCACAAAATTCAAATTTGATCATTCATTAAATTCAAATTCAAAAATTCATTGTTAAGTCATTGTACTATGTTTTTCTGGCATTCTTTTCCTTTTCCGGAAACTTTTTCCAAAACTAATATAAATGAAATATGAATCCAATACAGTATAATAATACATTTTTTTTGCACCACAAAAGCTTTTGGTAGTATGAAATTGGTGTCAGTGAACATCCACCTGTCAGTGCTCACACAGGGAAATATTCAGATTGAAAATGTACAACTACAAATTTTGGGCCAAAGTTTGCTCCCTGTAAGCGCTGACATTCGGATGCAGTTCATATTGATGCTCACAGAACACAGGGCTGATTAGCATCACCCTAAACAGGGTTGTGAAGTTAGCGGTTGTCCTGCCAAATTGGTCATATTAAACCTGCCAAGGTACAAATTTGGGCTAGTGTTGGAGCCTCAGTGCTTTTAAAAACACACCAAATATTTTTTTCCCCCCCCAGTACATGTTGGGTAAGGTAGTTTTTTTTTTTTTTTTTTAACCTTTAGCCTACTTACATGGTTGATCTGAAACTACAGTACCCAATATGCAGTGTTGCTGACTGGTGTAGATAAAAAGCTCCCTTTTTATTTATACCCCTTGCATCAGTTCTAGTCTCTTAGTCCCCCGCCCCCCGCTGCATCTGGTAGGTGATTGTTTTGCTACTTTGTACTGTGGGGACTGGCAATTGTTTGTGTAGTTGATCTTAAACTATAACTCTTAGGATCTCTTGGGGCTTCTGAGAGTTATAGTACTACGCACCCATATGTATATCATGTTTGGGGTTAATAGAATATTTTGAATCCATTCCTGCAGTGACATACCTCCCAATAGTGACCTGTTTGACGTGAGACAGCCCTGATTTTTGTCCCTTTCCTGCCAACTTTTACAAAGTCTTGTAAGATACAAGACTGTAATCTAATTCCCTGACTATATCCAGACTGCTGTCTGGATACTTGGATGCAGTGTCGAATTGGCCTACCAGGATACCAGGAAAATTCCCGGTGGCCCAGGTGTCTTCATTTGAAGAATAGATGTTAGCGTTTAAATAAAAGAGAAGGAGAATAAAGAAGTTGGGTGAGGAAAGGAGGAAAAATAGTTTGGAGAGTGGGCATATGGTTTAAGGTTTTCTGGTGGGCCCCTGGGATAACAGTCCAACTCTGCTGAGAGGACTGGGATCATGGTCGGTTTAGGGAGTGCGATTGGGGCTGAAACTGTGTATGTCATGAAACACTCGGGGACCACTGTTGTGTCTGTCGTGAAATGCTTGGGGGCAGCAGTGTGTTATAAAGCGCTTAGTGTGGTATTTTGGTGGTGTGGTATGTGTGTCATATGCACGGCAGTTACAAACCTCCCTTTTTAAAGTGTTGGTAGGTATGCAGTGATCATGCTGGCGTGTCTGTGGCTAATTCAATACTCCATTTCTTGGATAACTGGATGTTGTTTTGTTTCACTGTAAGCTAGAGTCAGCAGCATATGTTGAAGTAAAACTACAATAACCTGCATGCAATGGGCACAACAGAGGGCCAGGCAACATCAGTCATCCTAGTATTACCTAGTATGAGTGGGCAGGGGTAGTGATTCCAAGCTTAAAAGGGCTAAGAGAATATATTTTTACACTCACATGCACGTTGCCCTATTTTTGATCTACTTTTGAAATGGTTTTGGATTTGTGACTAATTTTGGCTGGTTTTGAAAATTAGAACTGGCAACCCTGACCCAAAGGTTCTTATTATTATGCTAAGTTTATTAACTATAGCAACCAATCGTATGTTTGCTTACAAATAGGTGACAAATAAATGCCGAACCTTATACAAATGTGTGACTTTTATTACATAATCCCTTATATGTAAGATCCCAGTTGTGACTACCTGCAAATGTAGCAGGAAATAAACATACGCAAATATTTGCTTTACATGTAACTTATTGACAAGTTAAGGTCAAACTCTTTTCTACCTTCCTTTCTACCTATCAAATTCTCTTTTCTACCTCCTTTCTACCTATCAAATTACATACTGTTTTAAACTACAAAAATACCATTTTATTCCTGACAGTAAATATATACCTGGCACTGTCTTTGATTAAGTAAGAAAATAATTGATGACACCTTGATGAATACCTAGGATTCCTAATCAGTGTAAGAATTTGGATGTGGATAATATTATTTATTTAATACTTAATATCATGTTTCATCTTATTAAAATGTGAGAGATGATAGTATAATGTATAAATAAATGCATAAATTCCAACCAAGGTAAAATGGAAAGATTCGCCAAACTTTAAATCCAATCATTAACTCTAGAGCTGCCTGGTGGTATAATTTAACAAAAATACAATTTTTCCTGTAGAGGGCCCAGTAAGGCTCTAATTAATGAGTAATTTCAATATACCTTGGTCAAATATGTCATTTTACCTATGCTTTGTGGCCCTAAATTAAATTTGCTGTGGGGACCAGTAATGCCACTGGACCAATGTGCACAATGGCCAATCCTTTTAAAACACTGGCTGAGCATTTGTTTGACTGACATTTTGGCATGACAGTATGTATCCAGATTTTTAGGGCCCTGGGACTCACCTTTGTATGGAACTTATTATTAACTTATTAGGAGAACTATACCCCCAGCCGTGTACCTCGCTGACATCTTCTTACCGACTGAAGACTCTTCAGATCTCACTGCTGAAACCTAACCAGCTTGCACATGCGCAGTTGAAGCAGATTTCCTGCTACCTCCAACTGCGCATGCTCAAGCAGGTTCGTATTGGCGGAGAAACCCGAGTGTGTCTTCAGTTGGCAAGAAGATGTCGGCGAAGTACATGGCTGCACGTCTCGGCTGTTTTAACTAGGGGTTAGCGATAGGAAGAGAGTGTAATCTCAAAAACTATGCGATAAGGGAGAGGTGAGAGGGTCTAGGCAATGATAGTTAAGGGTGCTTTTTGAACCCGGGGATATAGTTCTCCTTTAAATATTTTTCTTGTAACATGAGTTGTGAACCATTTCTATGGCAAGTTACGATGTCTGAAATTTAGCTGACGTGCAGAATACTTATTTAACGTTTAAAATTATAAAGTAATCAGAAGAGAAGATTCAAAAATGAATATTCAATCCACTTCAGGTTTGCAAAATTTGCAACCAGGTCTAGCTCTGCAATGCAACAACCTGCCAAGTGCACACCACCTGTCAATACTTACCAATACTGCACACAGCCATGGACCATAAGGGGGGGCCCTTTTAGTTACATCACTGTAACTGTAATATTTGAATATCCAGTGGCGTAGCGAGGGGGGTGCCGAGGGGGCCATGGCCCCGGGCGGCGTATCAGAAGGGGCGGCGGCAATCACCATGATATAACGTACCCCCAACAGACCATCGGCGGCGGCTCCTTCTCTCTTACAGGCAACAGGCGCTTTTATAAGGTTGCGCCCGTGCGTATGACGTCACACGTCAGCGACGAGGCGCAACCTTATAGAAGCGCCTGTTGCCTGTAAGAGAGAAGGAGCCGCCGCCGATGGTCTGTTGGGGGTATGTACTATGGGGGAAATTGGGGGCACTGTGTGGGGGCTACTGTCTATGGGGAAATTGGGGCACTTTCCATGGGGGGGGCCAGGTCTTTGTGGGGTATTGTGTATGGGGGCACTTCCTATTGGGGGCACTGTGTATGGGGCAATTGGGGCTCTGTGTATGAGGGCACTTTCTATTGGGGGGCAAGGTCTTTGGGGGGTATTGTCTATGGGGACACTGTGTATGGGGCAATTGGGGCACTGTGTATGGGGGCACTTCCTATTGGGGGCACTTTGTATGGGGCAATTGGGGGCACTGTTTATGGGGGCACTGTGTATGGGGGCACTTTCTATTGGGGGAACTGTGTATGGGACAATTGGGGCACTGTGTATGGGGGCACTTTCTGTGGGGGGGGGCAAGGTCTTTGGGGGGTACTGTCTATGGGGGAACTGTGTATGGGGAAATTGGGGCACTGTGTATGGGGGCACTTCCTATTGGGGGCACTGTCTAAGGGCAATTGGGGGCACTGTGTGGAGGGGGCTGCTTTTTTTTATTTTGTCTATTTTTTTTTAAGAATAACTAAATAGAGGGGCGGCAAATTTCCGGTCGGCCCCAGGCGACGAAAGCCCACGCTACGCCACTGTGAATATCTAATGACTTACAGAGTTTTGGGATGTGAGAATTTGTCTAAAACTGTAGGGCAGGAGGCTGAACATCCCCTAGCCCTGTCCTATTAGATACAGCAGCTAGAATATTTTAGTCAGGATTTAGTCTGTCCGTTTTACTACATATGGTTTTTGTTGTTTTTTTTTAAATGAAAAGAGAGAAATAATTTCTAGCAAGCTCCTTTCCTTTTCCTGCAAGAACATACTTTAGGTAGGCAGAACAGAGTTCACCCATGTTTACAGTTCTGCTAGCATAGCTTCTACTAAGACCAGTGATGTGAGATGGGCTGTGCAGTGCAGTATAACCTTATATTCATCTGTCTCTAAACCAGGGGTCCCAAACATTTTTTACCCATGAGCCACACTCAGATGTAAAAAGTGTTGGTGAGCCACACAAGTATGATAAAAGTTCTTTGGTGATGCCAAATAAGGACTGTGATTGGTTGTTTGGTGGTTCCATTAACTTAGAGCAAAACTGTGTTTCTGTGCTTCCACAATTTGCCTCCAAGCCAGAAATCTAAAAATAAAATCAATTGAGGCTTGCTACACGGTGGACAAACCAGCTTATTGTCGCCCCAGGTGCACGCTGAACCCTCTGCCCGTGTAAAACAATATCAATGATGAAAAAACAGCAGCACTCCGGTTATGTTGAAAAAAAGTGACTTTTACTCAAGTGCAGCAAAGGGGGTGGTAAGCAACATGTTGCTCAGGAGCCACTGGTTGGGGATCATGGCTCTAAACTAATGACTGGTAACAAGATGTTTTAATCGGGAGCAAACCGTCTATTTGAATAAACAAACGAACAGAGCACTCACATCGTAGTTTCCACATGGTGAGCTGTCTAGTAAGGTCAGGGCTGTCAAACTAAAGGTTCATGGGCCAGATGTGGCCCTCTAAAGTAACTGTTTGGCCTGCTGCCTATCTAAAGACTCCACTGCCATGGATGACTATGACATCACTTTTTTATCTAATTCAGCAAACAAACCTGTAGTATGTCAGCTAACTGAACCTCTACATGGGAAGAGCTAAGCTGGCCATACACGTGGCGATCCGACGATGTTTCGTACGACCATCGGTCGCACGAAACATCGTCAGATCCGCCACACACCATTCAGGGCTGAATCGGCAGGTAAGGAGGTAGAAACAATAGGATTTCTACCTCCTTCTGCCGATTCAGCTCTGAAGGGAGAATTTTGGTCAGGCGCCTTCTATGGCGCCCGATCAAAATTTTCTAACCTGGCCGATCGGCGAGTCGGCCGATATCAGCAGCTTCCTGCGATATCGGTCGACTCACCGACATACCATACACGCACCGATTATCGTACGAAACGAGGTTTCGTACGATAATATCGGTGCGTGTATGGCCACCTTTAGACAGTGCTGATCAGTTAGGTGGTAGCTGCCTACACTGGATGACCTTACACCACACTAAGGGGAAATTTGGCTTTCATATTTGATTTGCAAACAATTTATTTTAATATAGCTTTTTATATGTAGTTGATAGGTCCCCTTTAAATTCAGAACCTATTTATATAGGCCTCTTATACTGAGTCTCATTTAGGCATCTACAGATTTATTAATTTGTAGATGTCCAAGTGGGACCCAATATAAGAAAATGACAGAGAATAAACAATGAGTTGTGTATGATGCACTATTATCATATGAGATGTTTGGCCTACTGATTTCTTTATTTGCAACCACTTTTAAAAAAATAGATTGGGGCACATTTTTTAACACTGAGCAAATTTACACCTGGGAAATAACCCATGGTAACCAACCATATTTATGTTCTACCTGCTGCTAGCTAAAAACAAAATTGGTTTCTATGGGTTACTGCACATGTGCAAGTTGTTGATAAAATGGGCCCAATTGTGTTTGGATTGTGCTAAAATCTAAATAGGCATCCACTATAATTATATGATGCCAACAATTTGCCTCATTGAGAGACTGAATGACTCATTTACAAAAGAGTTGTAGAGCGCCAAGACACAGGCCCATATTACACTATTTTTTTAAGGTTTAATTACATTACAGAAATCTTTGCACCCAATTTTGATGGTGCAGAGATTTACATGGTATGGCATGAAAATGGCTGTGATTTTGTACTTGGTACTGTACTTAACTGTCTAACAAAGTACTAACCAATTAAAAATGAGCACATGTAATATAAGGGACAATGTGGGTGATTTAATAGCACAGGACACATTTGCCCTAGTGCAGTTACCAGTAGCAACTAATCAGATGGCTGTAGAAAAATTAATCATCAATAATCAGTTGATCAATAATAACTGCAACAATGCAGTTTAGCTAATTTATTTAAACAGATCAGCCTGAGTAAGTGGTTACTGATACAAAGTTAATGCAGGTGGGACCTATTAATTCAAAATGTTCACTACCTGGAGTTTTCTAGGTAAGGGATCTTTCTGTAATTTGATTCACCATACCTTAAGTGTACAAAAATAATTTAAACATTAGTTAAACCCAGTAGGATTGTTTTGGTTACAAAAATTGGATCAAACACTAGGTACTGATTAATTATTACAGAGGAAATGGAAATCATTTTAGAAAAATATGAATTATTTGATTAAAATAGAGTCCATTGATGGCCCTCCTGTAATTCAGAGCTTTCTTGAAAATGGGTTTCTGGATAGTGGACCCCAAACCTGTATGGATTTCCATTGTGTGACCTTTAAACCTGTAAAAAGGTACTTGCCTATTGAGCATAGGTTTTACAGCTGCCTGCTGCAGCAGTTTTTGTTAGAACTACTCTGGTAGAAGTAGCAAGTGTGAATTCAATTTACTAGATTTCCTGTGAATAAGTGAAACAGATCTCCCTATCTCTGGTCACATACCAGCATTAATTTCAATTCAATTGCAGTGTAATTGCTATTCATGTCACCCAGCATAATACAGTGCTTTAAGGTAAACTTAGCAAATTGGGTAAGAAAACTAATTCCAGCTTCAATAAAAGAAATGCATTTCAGTGTTAGCTTGGCTGGATTTATGTTCTGAGAACAAACAGATATGTCTGGGTGTGATAATTTATGCTGCTGATTTATTAGCTCATGATTTCATTTCAGAGTTGCTTTGTGAAGCTTTAGTCTCTCCTCAAATATTAACATAAAGATGGATTTTTTTATTCATTTTAATGCACTCCTTGCTACCTTCCTGAGAAATATTTGAGTAATATTGAGTATCTTAATAACATTTCTTGCAGTTCCCTCTAAACAAGCCACCCACTGCTCGGTACCTGGGGTCTTTCCATAATTCAGATCTCTATACCTTAAGTCTACTAAAAAAATATTAAAATACTAATTAAACCCAATGTGGATATTTTGGCTCCAGTAAGAATTGATTATATTGTAGGTTGGACAAAGTACAAGGTGCAGTTTTATTATTACAGAGAAAAGGGAAATCATTTCTAAAATGTTAATTCATTGAATAAAATGGAGTCTATGGGAGATGGCCTTTCTGTAATTTGGATAACAGGAAATTGCCAAATAAGATAGCATTCCTGGTCATACTTCCTAAAATTTATATTTGCCTCATATGAGAGACCAATGCACACAAATTAAGTTTGAGGAAAATAAATTTCTATTCCAGTTGCCCCTCTTTGTTAATGTATTGTGATTTTTTTCTCCTGAAACATCAGAAAGCTTACCAGCCTTTATCATTGTTGCTCCTGCCAAATGGCCCCTCTCCATCCAAAATCATTAAATTATATCTGACCAGATATATCTTTTGCATAAAATATGTAATAGAGTTGTTACATGTATCAAGTCCTGTGTGTTGTACACCCAACATAGGCAGTTTACCTATGAATACATACTATGGCAATCCTGCAAAATTAGGACTTTTTAGCACTGGCCTTAATTAGATACACCTATCCACACCCCTAACACCTTTTCTGGTAACTACTGACCCTAACTAAGTGAACAAACTGGTGCAGTCCCTCCTAAATAAGGACATTTGCCAGCTACTTACTTCATCATTAACATTCATGGCAATACAGTGCATGGTCAAACAGACTCCTGACTCCTATTTCCTGACTCCAAGATGGCAATCGGACCAGTCCCTGGATCAACTTGTACTAAGAGCTATCTCCCATAACCCTGTATTTGTTGTTCAACAAATCAGAACGGGGGAGATAGGCCAGAGGGTCCCGCAATAATGTGAAAAAATGAGACTTCACTACCATTGGAAAGTGGGGTATTTTCTTCTATTTATGTTCAGACTTGTGATTTTAAGTGAGGAAGGGGGCCCAGAAAATACACTGTACATGTTTTTAGACCCATTTAAATTGGCTATGGGTCTTTTTAAAATACATTCAGATGTATTGATTCTTATCTGTTCTGCAAAAGAACTAATATCTTAGGCTTTTGTTTTACAAGTGTTGAACTTCTAAAAATCCAGGTACAGAGCAAAACTTACACAGGTACGAGGAATCCCTATACTTTAGGCCTTTTATCAGCATGTGTTAAGTACAGGGCTCCCTATTACCTTGCATGCCCCCGTACTGCCTTGCTTGCAAGTTCTCTAGATCATGTGCAAGCGAGGGCCATTGCAGTTTGAAGTGGGAACCAATTGCCCCCCAACTCCTGGCAAACTTATACAAGATCTATTCTTGGAGCACAAACATTTGCACCTCAATCCATAACACACAGGGCATGTTGCAGTGTGCAGAAAAAGAGGGTGCTGGTCTTTGTGCAAAACACCCTCATTCAACAATATTCAAAAGTAAGTCTTTTAAGAAAACAAAAGCATTGGCTTTGATAAGGGGAAGGGTACAAGATTAAATATCGATTTCAAAATAGGGTTTCTTGTTACCGTGCGATATAAAATGTTTATGTACTTGAATAAATGCAGGCTTGAATTCTATGGAAATATAATATTGCCTGCAAATGCATTTTAGCCGGGGAGATCTTTTCTTCTGTAGCTGAGCAGTAGAGTGAAATCCATATGTAATGTAGAAAAAGTGTCAGTCATATGTAAACACGTAAAAATCAACACTCAAATAAATCCACCAGCTTTACATTCTCTTAGGTGGCTGAATGGATAAGTTGACATTTCCTATTTTGCTGTTTTTATTTCAAATTATTAATTTTCAAAAACATACAATACCAACAAATAAGAAAAGCCCAAGTCAAATCATACATATGTGTGTAGAACTGATACATGAGGTAGATATTTGTATAACAGAAATTGTTGAATCAGCAATGAATTACCTAAAAATCGAAGTTATGGTGGCCATATTGTGCGATCCACTCATTTGGTGAGGTCGCCCAAACAAGCAGATTGTCTCCCGGTGTGCTCACCTTTGGCCCTAGGGTCAAACGATCAAATCAAAATAGTGGGTATATAGCTTGTTAGACCGAGGTCCGTATCAACGAGCCAATGCTGTCCCTGATCTGATGGGATAATCAAACCTGCCCAAATGAGATCTGTCAATTTTAGGCTAGATTTCTGTCGGGTAGGCCCCTCGAAGATGCCCATACATGGGCAGATTAGCTGCCGAATCTGTCTGAAGGACCTGAATCGACAGCTGAAATCTGCCTGTGTGTGGCCACTTTAGGGGGCCCATTTACAAAACCTTGACTAAGTATTTATGAGATAAAATCGTATTTTTTCTAACTTATCGAACAAGACTTTTGTGCCATTAATGAACAATTGTATCTGAAAATTTTTTGACTTTGGGAAGGCAATTACGATTTTTTCCTAAGACCAATAAAAACTTTTTAGAACATCAGAAATGATCGTGATTTTAAGCTGAAAAACTTTGGACTTTACTGAATGGGCCCCCAAGTGTGGCTCCTATCTTGGCTGCAAATCCTGTGATAAACAGCTGTAAATAATAATAATGTAATTGGCTATTGTGTATCACTGCATTGTCTCTATATAGAGCTAAGATCTGTGGTGTAACAATTGGGGGAGGAGATAGAGGGTGATACAAACCCCTATCTAGCACTGGTGTGGATTCCAAATTATGCTATTGGCTTAGATAACAGATATTTTAATTATCGCCATATTTAAGGACTTTTGGTATCTTTATAGCATGTTTACTATAATTCATCTTCCATAGCTGCCAACTGCTGAGCGGCAGAAACGTTTCAGGAAAAATATCTGGAGAAAAAAAATCTGGTGGCCAGTAAACTTGGTCAGATGTAAAGATAAGCTTGTTACTTTTTTTTACTGGTCCTAGAAACAGTTGTGCAGCAAAATAAACTGGAATATAGTATAACAAAACTATCCATAATGCTTTACTGCAATGCTATTTTTCTCCTTAGCAATAAAAGAAGAATGTACTGACTGGGCAGAGTACTTGATCCATGACCTTACAGGCTCAAGAACAGCTCCGGCCAAACTCCTTGAAGGTGTAAGTAATTGAATTTGCATCTATATTGAATAACTTCTAATCACATGATTAATACACACTGTGATATTATCTAGCACCACAGGAAAATGAGTTTTCATTGACACCTCTCCATTATATCAGCTTTACATTTGTGAAATCAATTATGCGTTCATTTCCCTTTCTTTGCAGAAACACATGCAATATTTATTTCCTTCTTTGTACAAATACATGTAAATAGATACATTTAAATATATATTTGTGAATCATGCATTGTGTTCCTTAGTGTGGAAGTATGATCTAATTTAGCATAAAGGTCTTTGTTCAGAAACTATTTTAATGTGTAAACAGGTTTTAAAATGATAACAAGGAAAGGGTTATACAGTTCCCCTGAAAATAAAACACATTACAGAGCAGCTAATGCTCTGTAAATATATATATATATTTTTTAATACAAGGAAATAATACATTTTATACCATGTTTATATTTTAAAAATGTATTTAAAATAGACTTCTTATTTTATCTCCCGCTACATCATCTACTGCTGACCTCTCTCCTCCTCAAGCTTTACAGCTGTGTAATACTACGTAACATTTAGTATGGACATGAGACATTTTGCAATGGGTTTTCATTTTTTATTATTTGTGTTTTTTAAATTATTTTATTTTTTGTTCAGCAACTCTCCAGTTTGGAATTTCAACAACTATCTGGTTGCTAAGGTCCAAATTACCTTAGCAACCAGGAAGTTTTTATGGTAGAGTTGCAATGAGAGACTGGAATATAAATAGGAGAGTGTCTGAATAGAAAGATTAGTTATAAAAAGTAACAATAACAATAAAATAGCCTCACAGAGCAATCTTTTTTGGCTGCCGGGGTCATTGGCCTCTATTTTAAAGTTGGAATGAGTCAGAAGAAGAAGGCAAATAATTCTGAAGCTATACAAAATAAATAATGCAAATCAATAGAAAAGAATTGGTCATTCTATAACATACTAAAAGTTAACTCAAAGGTGAACCACCCCTAAGGGAAAGTAGGAGGCAGATGACTGTGTGATTGTGATGACATCTCTGAGCTACTGGTATAAAAAGAAGCCATTAGGGCTCTGGTACACGGGGAGATTAGTCGCCCGCGGCAAAACTCCCTGCTTGCGGGCGACTAATCTCCCCGAGTTGCCTTCCCTCTGCCATCCCACCGGCGAACATGTAAGTTGCCGGCGGGATGGCAGACGCGGCGGGGCGATTTCGGGAAATCGCCGAAAAAGCCTCGCGAGTCTTTTTCGGCGATTTGCGCGAAATCGCGCCGCCGCGTCTGCCATCCCGCCGGCGACTTACATGTTCGCCGGTGGGATGGCAGAGGGAAGGCAACTCGGGGAGATTAGTCGCCCGCGAGCAGGGAGTTTTGCCGCGGGCGACTAATCTCCCCGTGTACCAGAGCCCTTAGAAACATAGCTGAGATTGTGGGAAGGAGGTACTTACCTCCTAGAAAGATTCTGACTATAAACAGCACACAGTTTCACATAGCATGTTCCACATGGACATTGCTGGCCTAACTATATACTACACAAACTATCTTTAAGGTAATGTATGTATGTATATCTTTATTTATAAAGCGCTACTTATGTACGCAACGCTGTACAGTAGAATTCATTAATACAGACAGGGGGTTAAAGATAATGGATAAATACAAAAGATAATGGATAAATACAAAGTACAACAATAAATACAATAAATACAAGGTGCAGTTGCATTAAGAGTCAGAAACACAAGATGAAGGAGGTCCCTGCCCCGTAGAGCTTACAATCTATATGGGAGGGGTAACTAACAGACACAAATGGGCAAATGTAAGTGCTATAGGTCACAGTGGGTGACATTACAGTATAAGTGCCAGTTTATTGTAAATTATGAAATGTTTGTGGTCCACTGACATTTTGGGCACAAGCAGAAAAGCATCATTCACTTTTTTTTTTATACAAAATTATAGAAAACTAATAATATATTTAAATCCTGCCAGCTCAGCTCAAGACGGTCAAAATACCATAGAGATGAAAACAATGTGGGGCCTATTTACTGGTGTTTCATTTGATGTAATGTGCACAAACTGAAGTAAAAAAGGCATTTCTATTCTGTTTAATAAATATCATATTCTGAAAAGTCTTGTTGTTGGTTTTGACAAGTATGACCATTTTCTTCCTATTTTTCCTGTATTTACTAATGCATTTTTTGTTCTTCCCAAAGTTACCCAGCATGTCCTTTGGGCAAAGACAGACAGGGCAGTTAGTCACCGCGATTTTTATAATCCAGTCACAGCGACTTGTACATTTTACACGGTGGTCAGTCACCACAATTAGTTGCCACAACTGGGGTTTTCTTAAAGGTCCCGGTGCCCCGTCTGTCTTCGCCCTTTTGCTTGCCCTGAGTAGGCATAAACCATTATTTCAAATAGGAAAATTGTTGCTGTTCTTATTGCGTTCTATTAAAAAAAATATTGATTCAAAAATCAATTGTGGGTTTAATAAAGGTTTTCCTATGAAGGCAACATCATGGGAAACCCTTTAACAATTCCTTTAGTCACCAGATCCTTGAGTGTGGCATTGCCCTTAGTCTAATATGAGACACACATTGAAATGCGTATGACAGCTAATTATACTATTTAAGTTAAAGCAATGCCACACATATAATAAATGTTGCACCTCCTTTCATAGAGAGTCACTTGCTGTTTAAAGTTTAGATTTGAACAGAAGACCGAAATTTCCTGGCCCCTCCTCAGTTTCTAAATGACTCTGTGTTACATCTATTTTAATTCTGACATGTATCTGTTTTAAGGAAATGAGTTGAATGTGTTGTTTATACAAATGAACAAGTACATTTTCTAAGCTTGCAAACTTTTGGACAGTTGTGTTGTCAAGGAAACAGAGCAAATTCACAGAAAACCCATATATGTTGGTTAGTTACACTGATATATTTATTTCTGAAAAATAACTTTAAGATCTGCTGTCAGCACAGTGAATAACTTACTACTCATACATCTTTACAGCTTTTTTTTATCCTTATTTCCTTTTCTTTTATGGGACATATTTCTCTCATATAAAGACTGTGTACTGTGTGGTTTGTTTTACAGCCGAGCTTGGTTTGTACACAGATGTACACTGAATATTAGAAAATCCTCTCAAGTTATTTATGAAAGAGGTAAAGCTGCTTCCTGAATGGGTATAGTCACATCCTTTGCAAGTGGTTGCTTTGCTTTCTGTCTGCAGGTTTTCTGGTCATTGGCTAAAAGCGTTTGAGTTGATTATAACAAATCAAACATTGGTGCTAAATTACACCATTGGAGTTGCCTATTGCAGCCAGCAAATCAGCATTATGGGATCCCTTATCCAGAAAGAATTTAGAGCAAGGCAATCTCCCATAGACCCCAATTTAAGCAAATAATTCTCATTTTTGAAAAATATTTCCCTTTACTCTGTAGTAATAAAACAGTAGCCTGTGCTTTATCCGAGCTAAGAAGTATAAATTCTTATTGGTGGAATTCACACCTTCTTAGTAGAAATATACTCCTATATAAAACATAAGCCATATTAAACTGAAATCTCATTCAAATATTATTTATTTTAAAAATGCATATTTTCTTTTAGTTTAGGGATGGCAAATTAATCATGGTTTTCAAACTCCTTTTCCTGGCATCAGAAAGGAGAAATAATGAGCATTGTATAATGGATTTGACCCTCCCCCTCAGTGGTTGATTGCCAGCAGTTGCATAGATATGGAGCTCATTATACAGAGGGAATCAGTACGGAGGGGAAGTGTGAAACACTACTGTTGTTCGATTGAACTGTTTGACACTGTTAAGTACAACAAATCTATAGTTAATGTAATTTTCTTTATTCAAATAATTGGCAGGAAAACCTCAGTTTAAATACAGCTGTTTATTGTGCCTTTAAGCCGAAGCTAAGCATCATAACTGAGCATGCATTCATTCTTAAATTAGAGCAATAGATAAAATGATGCAGTGCAGATGATGACAAACAGATGTAGGTTTGAAGCATCTGCATTCTCTGTATAGACTTACAAAACCATTGGCAAACACCTAAAATAGCCAAATGTTCTCACTTGGGTTCTGTTAGGATAGAACAGCTTCCTGGAGACAAGATATGGGAAGGCAACTGCAGATCTGCTCTTTTCATAATAGTTAGTCTAAGCTTTTGCATTTTATTCTATATTATTGTGCATGCTGCTCATTTTAATTATACAAAACATAATTATTCCCTGGTGCTTTAGTGTACGGTTTTACCTTTTGTGGTTTACCTTATTTTTGTGCATAAGTGTAGCCTTTGATAAACAGTTAAAAAGGAGTTTTGTGATTTTACGTGCCTCTAGACCTATTTAATGGTGAGGCACACTAGCCATTTTGATTTCCACCTGAGCACAGGTGCATAATGCCGTTGCACCCCTGGCATAGACATTTATATTTTGGACTCTAATAAATGACCATTTGCATTGTAATATTGATTTTATTCTTGAGGTATAATTGACATTTGATAGAATGATTGGCTGGGCATTATTAGCAATGATTGTTGAGGTAAAAGAGAAACAAACCTAAAAAACAGTGCACCTATACAAGAGGATATTTTATAACATGTACCACAATAGTATAATAGTTAACTGGGTTCAAAGAGGACTATATCAGAAGTATGGTTAATGTCACTTAAAACTAAAAATACATTTACATTTATGCTTTTGGCCAGGTCACCAAACAAGATGATCATTACTAAATTTAGCCAGGTGCATGGTAGGCAGTATCACAGTTTTGGCAGCTGGGTCAACAACTAGATCACCATAGGGGTCAATGACATGCCATCTTACTTCTTAGTGAACTGTCAGAATGGGCCCCAAATTAGATTTATCAAATGTCGTATAGCCTATAATATGCAAAAGCCTGTGTGATATCCTTATATCCTAAGTGGTGTTTATATACTATACATGTTACCCCAGCACTCCGTTAAATAGCTTCAAGAGGAAATTAAAACCTAATTTTGCACACACTGAAAGAAAAATGTCTACATTTGGTAAAAAGAGACACATTTAGTTACATGGTTTGTACAAAGTATGCATAAGCTGACACGCCCCGTCTAGGCAGTGTCCTTGCATCAGTCCTAACCTAGTGAAAAGGAGTGTATTTTCTTTGGGGGGAGAAAGACCATACCTGCTTTTCTCCTTTATTTGCATGACCTTTTGAGCTCATAAACACCTTCTTAACTGCAAGACTGTCCTTAAAGGGGCGTTATTTTAATTTTCTCTTATAGCTTCATAATGGAGTGCTGGGGTAATGTGTATAGCATTTTTGGATATATTTGTATTGGAAGGGGTAGTGGCTATTCCCTAATTAAATGCTTGCTCTCCCAACTCGCCCCTTTAAGGACAGCCTTGCAGTATTACTTGA
Source organism: Xenopus tropicalis (assembly GCF_000004195.4). Lineage (NCBI taxonomy): Eukaryota > Metazoa > Chordata > Amphibia > Anura > Pipidae > Xenopus > Xenopus tropicalis. The sequence goes on from NC_030679.2 coordinate 84,027,126, forward strand.
TGCAAAATATTTGCAAACTTTTAAAAAATCATTTCTAGGTACCAAAATATTACCAGATGTGATTACATTGTCTTTTAACACTTCTTTTTCATTTTATAAATTTGATTATAAGCTCTTCTTGTTATGGTTATACATGTAAAAAGAAGTAACAAGTGCTCATCCAAAATATAATAGAATTCCTAAAGGGAATATGACATCACTTTTTTCCTGAAATTCTGAAAAAGAGGAGTAAATTCATGCTCCATGAAAATATAGCTTTTACATAGGCAAAGAAATCTGAGGTTTATAAATTCACATGAAAATGTGCCAACTTGATTTGAATTCTTTTCCATCCATGAATTTAGGCTAATGAGTACGTTTGTTTCCCCAAACAGCCTCTTCGAGGGAAAACCCCAGTAGACCTGATTACAGCTGATTCATTGATGGAACTCCAGGATAATCAGAATCCCTTCCAGTACTGGACTGTCCACGTGATTGAGAATATTGGAGGAAGATTGCGGCTGCGCTATGTGGGTCTAGAAGAGTCTGATTCCTGGGATCAGTGGCTATTTTACTTGGACTACAGACTTAGGCCTGTTGGGTGGTGTCAAGAAAACCAGTTCAGGATGGACCCACCAACAGGTATATTACCTAGCTGTTGGATAATGTAATAGCGAAATAAATAATGTTGGATAATTTTATTATTCATTATACCTGTATGTATATCATGAAATATAGCCATTTGTTCCATGTTTTCAATAGCGTTAGCGTGGCTAAATGGACATAGGAACAGACACCATTAGTAGAAATAAATAAATAACTGGTGGGAGTAATGGAGCAAAGAGGAGGGAGAGTTGTGAGATGCAAAAAGCTGCACTCCATGGTACTGACAAGGATACTTGAACTGGTTTATTTTTTTCTTAATTCTGTAGCAGCAGAGCCTGCGATAAATGCTCCGTGCCTTTCCATTATGATGCAAACACTGAAGGTATACAACATTATACAAATGTAACTCATCTAAAAGCAGATATGCACTGTAAATCTTCTGGCACACTGTTCTTATGTCATGCATTAGTGGGGTACAATACTACTGTAATGATGAGAATTTTATCAATTATTTTTCTAACCATGGTTATCTTCTGTTTACTCCATAAACTGAGTCTGACCAACTGTGAAATGTCTTATACATGGGTTGCGTTGTGTAGTGGGTTGTGTTTGTATACAGCTTTCAGGCATCTTTTGCTCTGTGATGACATACTGTTTGCTTGCTGTCTCTATAAAGAGCAGAGGTAGCTGAGTATCTCATTTGTTCTCCAATGAACCTGGATAATGTGACCCTCTAGTGCTGGCCTGCATCATCACAGCTCAGTATGCTGCAAGGTCATGATAACATGTTAAATTCTTGTTTACACATTAGGATATAAAGGGCATTGGTGATGAAAACCTATGGCAACTGTTCTTTGATATGAACCATTACTTTCAAGGAAAAATGCCCTTCAAAGCATGCAGTTAAAGTGAGAGTTAACATATACTAAGTCTGCTTAGCTAGATGCTGCACAAAGCAATATGAATTGTACAGTTTTATTGCTGGATGAATAAAGAACATATACTATGATGGCTACCAACTGAAAGACAAACTATAATGAAATATGTTTTATTTATAACTGTGATGAATCAAGTACAACAGTCAGTAATATAAAACATTTAGTCTTAAACTCACTTGAATGTGTTCTGCTAAACAAACACAAAAGTGCTTACGATACTACATTAAATCAAATCATTGTTTACTCCAGTGCAATAAGTCATATCCATCAGAGTAAAACAAATAATAGAAAATAATAAATAAAAGTACAAATTGGATTGATGTTTATAAAGACACAATTTGCTTTTCTAGCATTTTGTATTCTCTTCTTGTGCTGGAAATATATGCAGGCTGTATCATTAAGCATGCCCCATGAGAGACATTTTCTCTATAGATGCTGACACAGAGGGAAGCACTAGGCAGTAGAAATTGCAGGGAGCAACACAAGGCTTAGGGCTAGGTTTATTTCAAATTGCAGTCAAATGTTACTTAATTTTTGCTATGAATTGTAGCAAAATGATGAGTGCAACATTGCAAAACAACATGATTTTATCTAATTTATTCACACTATCTTAAAACTTAAGATATTGTAGAAGTTGATGGGAAGGATATTATTTATGGAAATTAAAAATTATGTTTTTATTACTGTGATTTTGGACCATTTAAAACGTGTCAGCTTGCTTGAAAGTGCTTGAAAAATGTGATGTGTTTTTATCATAATTACATGCAAAACTGTCACTGTTACATTTAGTTCTTTTCCTTTCACAATTGTTAAAGTCACAGGGATTTTGGATAAATGTGCCCCATTAGTTTCCAGTTTATGTTTTTTACTAATTCCCAGTTAAACCCTGGAGGGTGCCCCGCCTCTCTATAATCTGCCATAACTCAAATTATGCCATAACTCAAAGTTGCCTTTATCGTAATCCACCACTGCACAAATCCCAAACTGGTGATGGAGTTTGGCTGAAATTGGCTGTCTTCTAAAGTGATTTCATACAGCCTGCTGAGTGTGATGTACTTTGTGATTACGATATGGCTTACATTTTTAACTTTGTTTCAGATCTTTGTCCATTACAGAGCATATCAGAATGGAAAAGTGCCTTGGAAAAATCTTTGGCAAAAGCAGAAAGATGTCCTCTTCCTGTAGAAGTTTTTAAGGTAAAATTCTTGCTTTGATCTTTGCACACAAAGGGTAACACCCACAAAATCGGAACACCCTCTCTCAGCTATCGCATGTGTAGGCAGTCAGTAGCTAAACAGCCGATACAGTTGTTGCAGATTAGTAGTTGGGTACCATGCTAGAGTGTGGTACCATGCTATCCATATATTGAAGCCGCACACTTTGACAGAAACATAATTTGTACCTGTTTGTTTTTTGTTTGTAAAACCCATTTCTTTGTTCAATGAAGGATCATGCTGATTTAAGGAGCCATTCTTTGACTTATGGTATGAAAGTTGAGGTTGTGGACCCAGAAGAATATACTTGTATACGTCCTGCAACAGTGACTAAGGTAAGCGACGTAGACTATCCAGAATGTGTGAGAGCATTGTACTTGCATATTATCTTTCCTAGCAACAATATAAATCATCATCTGTTAAAAAATTGTGTTTTTGAAAAAAAAAGAGACCTTATAGAATACATGTAACAGGCTCCAAGTTCTATATTAGTAATTGCAATGACAAAACAAAAAATAGGGTATTGGCCTCTGGTGCTTATATCAATCAATAACATTAAAAAAAGACCCTTCCCAGCCACCACCAGACCTACTATTGGAAATCTGGTGGCAGAGCTGGGGGCTAAGGTTTCCTAAACCTTAAGAAAGTGTTATTTTAACATTTGTGTAATAAAATGGTAAGATTTCACCACAACTGATAGCAAACATGGAAAGTGAACTTTTCTGGAAAGTGCATATTTTACGACATATTTTATAATAACCCAAACAACTATTTAGTCAGCTAATTTTCATGGTAGGATTGTACAGCTTGAGGCAGTTTTGATTTATGTCTGAATGGACTGCAAGCTAAAAAATACATTAGCAGCTATGAAACACATGTACAAGCAATTCCAATTTCTATATCAGCAAATCCTTTCACATTAGCTCAAGAAGATTACAACCCCTTGTCTAACTGTATATGTTGATATGACATTGATTGCAGTCAATTAGCCATAATATATTGCATTACACTTGCAGGTGTTCAACAATCTCTACTTTCAAGTGACCGTGGACGATCTGAGACCAGAGGCGAAAGGAGTATCTATGCTGTGTCATGCAGATTCTTTGGCTCTTTTGCCTGTACAGTGGTGCCTTATAAATGGAGTCAATCTCACTCCTCCTATAGGTATTATTTATTATTTCCTTATATCCTATAGGTATTATTATTTATTTTTTTTAAATAATAAAAAAAGACTTGTTCTTTTGCTGACCTGATTTTTTTCATATAATCCTCTCACTTATTTTGTGTTCTTCATCTCAAATAACTGAATAGAAAAAATCTCAATTAAGTTCACAGTCTATTGTTTAAACTTTTACAACATTTACAGCATCAAGAGACTCACAGAAAAGATTTTAATAGGAGAGAGTTTTAACACATGGGTCAGTTTAGCATTGTGTATGTAATTTGGAAACATAGGTAAATACTAAAGTTGTATCTGCATATTTGGGCCCACATGGTGAAACAATGTATTGCAGATGGAATGTGGAGAAGTGATAGATTATGAAATTTGCTAACAACTACCACCTCCTTTTTACACCTATGGGTGTCACTCACAATTTTCTCTTTTAATAGACTGACTGTGATATGATTGCATGCTTGTTAAGTCAGCCATAACAATAAATATTAAACCCACATTATAAGTGGACTGGAATTTGAGAATACAGTACTTAATATGCTGTTATTCTTTTGTAATTTTCAAGGATAAAAAAGTCCCCAACATAGATACTTTACCATGCATATAAATAAGTCCCATTTGAACATAGGAGGGACTGCTGATCCACTGAGTACAGTATACAGTCTTGAACCCCACATTGCAAACCAAATCGATAAATGCAATCACTTTTAAAAAAAAAAAAGAGAGAGGCTAATTAAATGCTCTATGTCATTAATCCTATGGCATGCAGCATATAAATATCAAGAAGTCAGAAAGCTTCACTATATCAGAATTACGTTTATACACACAAGTGCCTTACAGAGCAACCTTAGGGAGAGAGATGTACTGCTAGTCTTTTCAGCATTGAGGCTTTACAAGTTCAAAGCCTGTAAAACAATGTCAGAATTCATCATTGCCTAGAAATTTCCCAAGAGCTATCACTGAACATTTTCAGATTTAGTAAACTAATTCCACATCTAATTTATTTTAGTCCCCTGAGCTTGTTAGTCGCCTTAGAACAGATCCCACAATAAACCTATAACATAGTCCATTCTTTAGTAGTTACCAAATAATACAAAGTTATGGTTTGTTTTTGTTTTTCATTTAACAAGCCTTTTTGTTGCATTCCTTTGCTCTTAGGTTATCCAGGACAGGACTTTGACTGGGCAGATTACCAAAAGCAGTGTGGAGCGGAGGCAGCACCTCATACCTTGTTTAGAAACGTAAGTATTAAGGTTTAAGTGACATTACAATGATAAAGTAAGGATTTAGGAAACAATAAACATTATGTATGGATTTTATCCTGAGTAAAACAAGGGCACTTATCTACTGTTGCTCATATATATATATATATATATTACTCCTTAAAGTCAAGTGAGCATTCCATCACTTTTTCATGCAAGCAGCTGAATCATGAGTATGTATAGTTAGATACATAAATATTTATTGGCTTGTATTAAAATGAATTCAACATTCAAACATAACTATCTCCTCCAAGCATATACATGTCCATACTCAATGCCATAAATATAGTTGCACGGAGAATACTGTTTTCATTGCAAATGGTTATCTTATGACTGCAGGAAAATTTCTTCTTGCCAGGACATTCAGTAAGGTAGCTCCTGTTTAATTAGTAAGTACTGTATACAGTTTAAAGGGCTTAATGTTCTATATACACTTTGCAAAAAATAAATGTATACTACCTATATAGATTATATTTTCCCTTTAACAACTGTTGCAGTTATTGGTATTTACCCCAAGCTGTTGGTCACTATAATCCCCTTTAATAAAGCGATAATTCTAATTCCTACTATAACAGGAAGATTTCATTTGTAGACACTAGACTTTAAAATGAAGTATAAGCAGACCCCTGGGCATAAGCTGGGCTAAAATGGTTTTAGGATCACCATTTAACAATGTAACATGAGAAAAAAAATAGATATTTTTGGAATGCTATTGCTAATATACTCAATTTGTCCCTACTTCCATGTTTACATAGTAAGAAAACATATCATGTATGTATGTATGTATGTATGTATGTATGTTAGTTTTATTTAACTATTAAGGCAATGGAATAGAAAACATTTCTAGCATCCTTCCTAAGAAAGTCACTTGAAATCATGGTATTTATTTCAAAAGCTTGTCCATGCTTTAGGCAAGAATAACAGCCTCAGTGCCATAAGTAGTGCATTTCTCATGGACTAATGTATAGCGATTGCCAGCAATTCTTGATGGTTTGTTGCTTTTTTATTTTTACTTCAAAATGCCATATTTGCTATTTCTATAAGATGCTGTCGGATCGACAGAATGCATCCTACAAGTCAGATATTGTTGCATGGGTTAAACTATAATGGGACTGATAGAAAAAACTCATGTGTAAACTACATAGAACATTTGCCATCTGACACAACATGCCTGTCAGAAGGGAATGCTACATGCTGCATCTTCATCCAATGAGATAAAATCTGATGGCGCCCGACAGACTTTTTTTTCTCAGTAAAATACATTGACTATTGGATGTAGATACAGGAACAAAACTCATCATCTGGCTTTATCTGATCCAACTTATGTTACAGCAGCGGGGATATGAGTTTGTAGGATCCAAAAAACCTCTTGTTGTTGTGTGGCAAAATTTTATCTGAACCCAAAAAATCTGATAAAAGTCCCATGTGTAGTTTAGTCCTAAGGGTGTGTTTTGTCTGTGCAGTTCTTACTTGCCTCCTGAGGCATCTAATCCAACCTGGTCATACTTTGCATTGTTCTTTCTCAAAAGTCTTTTCTGCCCAAAATCGCTGTTTCTCTTTGTATTAGACAAAAGCTTAGAAGATCACTGTTTCTGTTAGCATCAGACACATAACCTTCTGGTGGCAAACTGATAGAAGAAAATTATTTACATTTATTTATTTGGTTTTATGTTTAACAAAAAATATGCTTGTTGTGGTTTTTCTTGGCTTCTTCTATGTCAGTATACAGTGCTTTTAGAACACATTTACCAGCTCTGACAATATGGCAACCTTAGTTATATGAACATAAAAATGTGAAAGTAAGATAACAAGGTCTAATAAACCATTCTAAATTCATGCTTTGCTAGCATATTAATAATAAAAATAGTGAGCATAGTAGACGCTTCTTCTTTTCTAAGCATTCAGTCTCCAAGCACACACATAGTGGTGCAGTGTTCAACTTCTAGTAACACTTTTTTATTACTTTTATCTTTTTCAAAAGGAAATATATATGAAAAATCTTTTAGTGCTTCTTTGTGTTTCTAACATATTCTGCAGATTGTGATCACTATTGTTCTCCTTTTTTTCCCTTTTAAATCCCCTTTCCCTAAGTAAAGCTGGCCATACACGCACCGATAATATCGTACGAAACCTCGTTTCGTACGATATTCGGTGCGTGTATGGAATGTCGGCGAGTCGACCGATATCGCAGGAAGCTGCTGATATCGGTCGACTCGCCGATCGGACCGGTTAAAAAATTTTGATCAGGCGCCATAGAAGGCGCCTGACCAAAATCTGCCGTCAGGGCTGAATCGGCAGAAGGAGGTAGAAATCCTATTGTTTCTACCTCCTTATCTGCTGTTCCAGCCCTGAACGGTGTGTGGCGGATCTGACGATGTTTCGTGCGACCGATGGTTGCACGAAAGATCGTCAGATCGCCGCGTGTGTGACCACCTAAGGGCCATGCCACCCAAATTGATGCTCTTGATCCAGTGGTAAACTCCTGAACCCATAAATCGTGCTATTGCATTATTCGAAAATGTGCCAGTTGGCATGTTTGAGTGACAATCTCCTGACCAGAAAATGTGGTTGTGGGGCTAGGTGATTGGAAAGTGATTTTGGGTGTTTTGGCGCCTGCTAGCATATCTTTCATGTACTATGTACCTAAGCCACATTTAACTATTTACTAAAGCAGGTAATGACAGGCCACAGTCATATGAAAGGTGCATCTTTGTTTTTGCTCATAACTTGTACAAAGATAGACATAAAACTATTTATTCTACTGTGCTGGGCAGAATTAAACACATTGTACTAACAGAATTCTACCTCAGCTGTCTCTCCCTAATATGTACAGCAAATTGTAGATTGGGAACTTGGTGTTAAACAAGTAAAAAAAAACAGCAGACCAGAACAGGAATGGGATCAAAGCAGCAACCTTTGCTTATAAGCCTAGCTTGATGTAAATTCCTTTGAATGTCAATATTGCCCGGTAGTAAAAAGGAAGTACACGGTCAGTTGAGATTTGGATGCATGCAGTCGAGATAACCGTAAACAATTATTCTTAACCTAAATGGCACATCAGCTAACCAACATAGTCTATCTTAGTTTTATGGACGTTTTAGTGCCATCTTTGCATACGTGCATCTCATTTGATGTACAAGGTTGTCCAGTTTCCAAGATGGTGTGCTATTTTTGTTGTTTATATTTATAATTTATTATACCGCAAACAAATTTCTCCCAAAATAACAAGTCCATTTTACTCAACGTTATTGATGCATGTAAACAAATCCCCCATACTCTATCTACTGAACCCTGCATCAGTCAAAAATAAAAGATAAAATCCTAGCGCTATTTACTGCAATTTCACATAACACAAAATAGGAAAAAAATATTCTTGGCAGCTGTGAGATAGAATATCTTCTGAGGAAACTGCATTGTTTTGCTTGGAGAGTGGGGCAGTACAGGAGACATAAAATTTATCTGAATGAATCTGAAGAGCGGCTGACATTTCAAAACATGCGCTGTAAACTCAGCAGGAAAGGGAATAATGGTGTGAGTAAGAATCGGGGATCATTTTACATGTAAAAGTTAAGTTCCGGTATTACACATCTATGAATCTATAAATACCTAGCATAGACCTGCCATCACAATACTATTCTAGGCAAGGAGTACTTTTGTATTAATTAATAGTTGTAATAAAAGAGAGAGAGAGCTAAATGTTACAGCCCGCCCCAGCAAATTCCCCAGAACCTTTCAAACGATTGGCATACCACCCCATGAATAGTATTTTTAGCATCATAGAAGAGACCATGCAGAATGTTGTGTTCTGTTGCATAAAATTTTTGTCATTATTTAGATTCCTATCATTAAACTTAATTATTCATAGTGATATAGAAGAACATACAGTGTCTAGGCTGAAATAATTGGGAATCCAGTTTTCTCAATGAGTCATAAGACAGCAATGTTGATAATATATTTTATAGCATTATAAAACTGAACTGCAGTCACTTTTAGCATTGATCACACAGAGCCCTGCTTGTTCTCCATTTGCTTCCTTGTCTGTGTGTTTGATTTGCTGTTTACCAAATAGGATGAAGTAACTTTAAATTTGCTGGGTGTACCAGCTTCAAGAATGTGCAGGCCAAATATTATGTATCCTGTGAATAAGCAAAGCAGGGTTTATATTTCCTTATTCTGAGTGTTTAAACAATAAAGTGTTAACTTGTCATGGAGTCCTGAAGACTAGACATAAAATTACACCTTCCAAATTATAGGTTTAAGTATTGCTATATATTGCTTTTTATAGTGTTTTACAGGGACACTATCACTGTTTTTAATTATTTGATTTACTTGAAAAACAGTGCAACAATTTTCTTTTTCAAGGGAGCCGAGCAGGAATTACTGTAAATTGGGTGTGAGTGTAAATTGCAGGAAGGGACTAAACTATGAACACTGCAAGCAGAAATTCTCTATTAAATCGTTCACAAAATAGGCTACAGAGTAATAAAATTGCATAACAGAGTAGTATTTGCTTTAGTAATTTAGCCCCAAATGCCGAATACAGATTTGGTTTTCATTCCAACTCCAGTCTGTAATAGTGCCTGTTTGCACAATCACAGCACGTCATTAGTTTCTGTAGTATAAGTAAATGCTAGACTGATTCATTTGCCTTTGTTTTTGAGCAGATATAACTGGAGGCTTTGTATTGTTGGACTTGGTGCAGAAAATCATATTGGAATGTCAGGAAAAATATTAAATTACAAGGAATAGATGATCAAATCTAAAAAGAAGCTGAGTACATAGAGTGCTGCATCCCTAACCAGACATCTTTACTCCATTCTTCCACAATATTGTCATGCTTTTCAACTCTACAATTTTCTGTCTCTGCAATATTTAAACATTCTTATAAATAATTCAACTGACTTTTTTTTCTTATTTTCCCATTTTATTGCATAATGTTTATCTGCTTTCTCTCAGTCCTCGAGTTCTTGGGGTTTTACAAAAGACATGAAGCTTGAAGCAGTCAATCCACGTAATCCTGCAGAAATCTGTGTTGCCTCTGTGACCAAAGTTAAAGGGAGGTTGTTATGGCTCCACCTTGAAGGTATTTATGTCGCACTGCTTTGTTTATTGAACAGTTGCACAGTTGAGAAAAAGCTCTGTACTTAAGTGATGTGATTGCACAGGAGTAAGAGGCAGAGAGAAAGCAGATTTTGTTTTTTGGCAATTCAGTTCTAGTCTTACAGTTTTATTTCATTTGTAATACACATAACAGAGAAGATACTCGTTTTTCTTAATTGGGAATATTAGGTGACATTTTAAGTTAATGTCTTTACTTAAACATAAGCTTATTTTAAGGCTCACATTTAGCTAAGTCAGTGTAGGTCAGTGGTTAACTTATAAACTTTTTAACTTAAAAAAGTTACTTAAAAAAGCTCATTGTTCATCTAATACATTTCTGTGTTTTTAGCACAGGATTACTGTGCTTTTACTTTTTTATTGAAAGGATCATTGTACTTATATACAATTTAAATAAAGGTTATCTATTTAATTTGTTTTCATATTTAATCAGTAGTATTCATTTTCACATTACATACAGAATGAAACTGTATTAAAATACAGTTTATAGGACCATAGAGGTTACACTTGCTTCTTACCATACCATGATCCACTCACTCACGATCAATACTGGTTGCTCAGTACCATTTTCTGTCTTGTCATTGTAAAAATCATGTAGGTTTACAGAAGCCAGTTCCAGAATACATTGTTGATGTAGAATCCATGGATATTTTTCCTGTTGGCTGGTGTGAAGCAAACTCCTATCCTCTCAGTACACCACTGAAAGCAGCTGGTAAGTGATTTACACTGCTGTACAGAAAGACTGTCCAAAACTGATCATTTTCTTTTGGCAGAATGTTAGCAAGCCATTTGAATACTGTAGCCAAAAAGCAAGAGTGAAAAGGCATACCATTGTAAGCAATTATGTCTAGATTTGTCCTAGTTCTGATCTTTTTTGGCATCCCTAAGGTTTTGCTTGCCAACATTTGTGTGGAAGATCAAGGATTTTCTTTCTCACTATAGAGATTAGGAATATTAAGACATATTTTACCTGAATAAGCAATTTTAATCATCATGAGCTAAGTATTTCAAGGAGTGTTCAATCATTTCCTTTGAACTTTAAAGTACATTGTAAGATTGTAAGCTCTTGTGAGCATACCATAACCCATTATAATAATATTGTATTATATTATTATACTAATATTTTAATATATTTCAAAAACATAACACATGGTTTGTCCATCTGCCAGCAGCTTATTTTCACTGCAAATGAGTAGTACAATGCAGGGAACTTAAATCTGTAAATCTTTACTAACCTTATTGTTGTAGTTTTGTTCTTATATATGCCATGTTTTCCAGTACCATAGCTCCATATTTATATTTAATACTGAAATATTTATATTGAACAGACTGATGTTTTATATAGAAAAGTCAAATTGAAATGTATTTGGTAAGGAAGAAACAAAATTAACAACTTTTAGAAACAGGTTATTGCAAATACCGTGATATAATGCTATATAAAATGTTATTATCACGGTTCAAGCCCATCTCAAATACTTTGGAACTTATTGCTATGGTTTCTAGAAACAATCTAAGCAGCTTAACATTTTGCTTTCAAGTTGTGGCTTAACTTTTTGACTTATTGAAGCCTGATGGCTCTTTTAGGTTAAAGGTGTTCTATAATTCCTGAAACTAAGACCTTTGCAGGTAGTTATTATTTGCCTGCCTTTGGCACACTTGAACTTGGTGAAGTGTTTTCTAAATCCTTTTTCTTGTTACCTTAAAAAAAGCATGTGTTAAATATCTTCTGCGTCATCTTCTATATCTTATTACCGAGCTACTACTTTCTTTGCCCTTCACCCTGTGATATGCTTATGCAAATACTCATAAACCCATACGAAAGCTCAGCCTCTCATTCCTATTCTCTGCTGCTGAGCAGGTCCCAGTTACAAAAACCTTGTACTGTAAAAAAGAAAACTGCACAAAACACACTTGCAAAACACTTGCAGTCTACTCCCTGGCATTTTTTGGCTTTGAATATAGGTACAGGTAGTTTTTAGCCCAATGACACTTGAATATGTATTTCAGACCTAAGACTTCCTGTGCCAAAGGTGACAGGTGGTTGAGATAGCTAAATGACAAGCAACATTTACAGTTTAAGACATTTCACCACTAGTTGTAATGGGCAGGTAAAGACATCTCCAGGTGTAACATTGGTCTAAAAACACATTCTAAATGTGTTGTATGTTTGAAAGTGAACAAACATGTTGCCAGGTAGTCTAACATTAAAATAAGGTTAGGCAATACTGAAACTACAAGTTAAGCCAGTACTTCTTGCAGGGAAAACTTGTAGTTTCATCCTAATATCTCCATTTAAAAAATACAATAGGAAAAATAAAAATAGGAAGGAAGACCATGAGTATTAGGTCATAAAAACAACTGCAATATGGAAATCAAATTGTGCACACTTTTACATTACATACATGCAAGTATTTAAGAATAAATTATTTCACACACATGGAGTTAACAAAAGCATTACACCCATGTCATTTGTTAATATAATACCTTAAAGAAAATGTTTCTGCTTTTGAACTAATTTAGACATTTATAATGTCTCCTGCAAGTGGGAGTAATAAACCCAGATATTTCTTTTTAAGCAGACACAGTCTGGCAGGACCATATGATCTGAGCAACTGGGAGTCTAATTTGGCAACGCTCTTGTAGCTGTTATGTAATTAGGTTTTGTGTTCAGTGTGTTCATTGAATGATTCATGCAGGTTGGTTACAGATCACTGATAAAGTATTAAGTCAAGGTAACTGCGTGCTATTATATTACAATCATTGAAATTAAATAAAAGGCAACCAAATGTTGTCATTGGCATTGGATATTGCTTAGTTTTGCTCACCTAGTATAAATTCTGTTTTAAACAGAATGTAAATGTATAACATTAACTGGTGTTAAATACATTGCAATGAAAGCATTATTGGAAAATTTGCTGCAGAATGTCTATATTCTATGAAACATAGTAAGTTAGGTTGAAAAAAGACACTTGTCCATCAAGTTCAAACTTACTGCCTATATATAACCTGCCTAACTGCTAGTTGATCCAGAGGAAGGCAAAAAAAACCCATCTGAAGCCTCTACAATTTGCCAAAATGCCACAGCTTCACAGCTCTCACAGTAAAAAATCCTTTCCAAATATTTAGACGGCACCTCCATTCTTCTAAACGGTGTGGTGCCCTCGTGTCAGTTGGACCTACTGGTAAATAAAGCATTATAGGAACCCCTTATATATTTTTACATAGTTATCATGTCACCCCTTAAGCGCCTCTTCTCTAGTGTAAACAGACCTAACTTGGCCAGTCTTTCTTCATAACTGAGACTTTCCATACCCTTTACCAGCTTAGTTGCCCATCCTGCTTATGCTGGTTTCAATGCAAGTACACTAGACTTGTGTGGCTTTGCATTATACTGAATACTCTGCCTTTTATATGGTGATGAACTGTATGTGACTAGAACCTTTTTTTTTTTTACACATTACTATAAACTGGGTCCTTAGCGGGTACTGCCCTTTGCTTTTCAGGTTAGAAGTTATCACTCCAGTGATACTTGAAAGCCTATGTTGTAATGTACCCTTGGGTGACTTTTATCATTTAAAAAGGATGGTGGTTCCCCTTCTGTAGGGGACTTCCTCTGACATGTAACATGTGATGGTAAAAAGAGTATCTTTATGTATTATTTCCAGTTCTGTTCCCTTGTCGCAAGGGGTGAGCTAGGATATTTTTCTGCCTAATATGGCTATAATTGTTACACTTACTCTTACTCCTATAACTTACCATGTAGACAGCTCTATTAACCATCCCGGATGAGTATAGCCTGGATTACTGCTGATGTTCCTGCCTCATCTCATTGCTGTAATGAAAAAGCACACCTGCAATTATATCATTTTAAAAGGAATCAAATGTTCAGTAATATTTGAACATGCATTTTTAAGTATAAAATTCTTGACTAAGTCCTTAGTCATTTAATAAAAGCAAAGTACTTTTTAGCTTTTTTTTTTTTTTTTACATGCTCAGTCAATTGTTACATTAAAGCTGCGGATGATGCTAATTACATCCTTTATCCAAAAAATGGAAAAATTAAACAAAGTTAAAATTTGCAGCCTTAGGGATTACTCTATATATGTTCAATTTCATTACTTTATTATCAAAAGAAAAGGTTTACATATGAATGTAGCAATAGTTCTTTTATAATAAAAAGGCCTATCTTGCACTATTACAGAGGCTTAAATAAATTGGAAGAAGGGCTTTAAGTTTTATTATTAGGTTTTGCCATGATGTTGCTGTATATGTGTGTAAAATCACTACCAAATTTTTGAAAATTGTTAGGAACATTATTTAGTTTAATTAGGGGGCCATTTACAAATACTTGTTTTTTTCCGATTCAGATTTTTTAGCGCTAAATGTTCAAGATTTACTGTGTGACAAAACGGCTAAAAATCTGACAATTCGCCAGCTAAAACCTCTGAGATCATGTAAGAAGTCAACGGCAGATGTCCCTTCCCTTCCCTGGAGGATACTTCTTTTGCTTTGAAACTTTAGAAGTTTTGGATTTTTTTACACTTTTTTTGTGCCACATTCCGAAAAAGTTGCAGCTTCGCAACTTTCCTGCAACATTTTCTGCGACTTTTTCTTGCTTGGACTTTTTCAGTTCAGACTGTTAAGTTAATGTCATACATTTGTGGAAAAGAGTTTATTAGAATTTTTAAAATGAAAAAAATTCAAAATGTTAGAGTTTTAGTTAATGTGCCCTTAGTACTGTGCGTGTATATAAAATCAATATTACATTTTGTTTTTACAGTTAAAAAGAAAAGGAAAGTTGCTGTGGTGCAGCCAGAGAAACAGTAAGTTCTTCTCTTACAAATAGAATCCATTATGGTACAGGGTCCATACAAGTTATTTTATTCCTGTGTTATGTGATTTTAGAAGACTGAAATTGCATTCAGATATAATGCACATTACCCTTTCTGTTAATGTTCTGTAAGTGTTTTAAAGTGATTAAAATATAATGTCTGGTTGCCCTGCACTGGTGCAACTGGTGTGTTTGCTACAGGAACCCTACTATAGTTTATATAAATACCCTGCTGTGTAGCCATGGGGGCAGCCATTCAAGTGGGAAAAAAGGAGAAAAGGCACAGGTTACAAAGCAGATAACAGATAAGCTCTGTAGAATATAATGGTTTTTTATCTGTTATCTGCTAAATAACCTGTGCCTTTTCTCCTCTGAATGCCCATGTCTACAGAGCAGGGTACCTTAGCAACGAGAAAGTGGGTTGAACGAGAGACTGGAATATGAATATTAGAAGGGCCTGCATAGAAAGTTAAGTAATTAAAGGAAGCAATTAAAATGATAGCCTCCCAGAGCATGAGAGCAATAGTGTTTGGCTGCTGGGGTCAGTGAGCCCCATTTGAAAGCTGGAAAGAGTCAGAAGAATAAGGCAAATAATTCAAAACCTATAAAAAAATAAATTATGAAGACCAATTGAAAAGTTTCTTAGAATTGGCCACTCTATAATATATTAAGAAGTAAACTAAGTTTACAAAGTTAATTTTCTTTTTTTTTTTTGTAACTTTTATTTCAATTGTACAGAGAAAAAAAGGAGAAATACAGTACTGTATAATACGAAAGCATATGTTAATTATTGATTTACAATGAAGCAATAAAGCCATGTTACCAATGATAAGTCTTGATCATTGTGTCTGCTTTTTCTATAGAAAAATAAACAACAGTGATATAATTTCAATGAAAAAGAAAAGGAAGAAACTATAACCATAAGTTTAGTTAAATAGTAGATGCATGATCATGAAAAACCAGGGTAAGCTGTTGAATTGTTAGGTGTGGGAGGCCAATAAAGGTGGCAGGTCTGCAACTAGAGAGAGAATAGGCGGGTGGGTGGGTGTCCCCTATGGAGCTTGGTTGAATTATGTGACCAAGTCATATAGTTCCCAAATGTCCCAGATTTTGAGGTATTGGGGAATATTGTTATGGAGAGTAGCAATTCCGTATTCAAATTTCCTATTGGAGTTCACCCGGTTGATTATCTCAGTCACAGTAGGTGCAGCGGATGTTTTCCATTTGACTGCGATGGCCAGTCGGGTGGCAGTGAGTATCTGGTTAATTAGTGCTTGGCCACTGTTGCGCATTTTCGGAAATGGTTTCCCCAGTAGCATTGTGGAGGGGTCCAGAGGAACCTCATGGGAGAACAGTTGGCTCAGTAGGTTTGCTATTTCTTTCCAAATGGGTTGAATTATGGGGCAGTCCCAAAGAATGTGTTGTAAGGAGCCATGTAGTCCACGGCTTCTCCAGCAGGTTGGAGGGTGGTCTGGAAAGAGTTTAAGTAATTTTTCAGGGGTATGGTACCAGAACATCAAGATTTTATAGATGTACTCTTTTTGTCTGACACATGTTGACATTTTTCTTGCATTATCCCAAATTCTTGTCCAGTCCGTTTCAGATAGTGGCTGAGCAAGTATCGAGTCCCATTTGTTCATATATTTATGCCGGACTTGAAGGCCCTCAAGTGGGGTTGTGAGGATATTGTAAAGTGCAGAAATCAGACCTTTTTGTGGAAGACCCCTTCTTGCTATAGTTTCAAATGCAGTTGGATGGTTAGCCCTTGCAGAGGTTGCGTACGGTAATAGGAAATGTCGCAATTGGAAATATTCAAATTGCTTAAGGTTGAGTCGTGGGGCTTTGTCCTTTATGGTCTGGAAAGGGAGCACTGTATAATTCTGAGGTTCTAGCATATCTCTCACGGTATGCAAATTCAATCCAGCCCATCTATTGTAGAAAGGAGGATCCATGCCTGGGGGGAAGTTAATTTTCTTTTTAAGATCCTTAGAATGCTTTGGTTGATGGTTTAGTCGAAGTATCCACAGTCATTTTAATTTGGACAGTGCTGCTTTTTACCCATGCACTGTTTGTTCTTGACTATCCACTAGATTACTTCAAGTCAGCATGTTTAGTTTATGGATTCCAAAGTTTGTTCCAACTCTACATAGCCTTGATTATACTCCAGAATCAGAATTTATTATTGTGTATTAATCCCAAAATCAGTCATGAACTAAGGCAGTCAGATTTCCATGCTTGGGCTGCAGAAGTTTTTGCTCATTATACCGGGTTTTTGAAAAAGGACCAACATCAGTCCTTGGGACATATTTATTAATGGCTGAACACAAAGCTATGCTTCAGCAGAGAAGAATTTCACAGCTAGTTATTTAGTAGTATAGAGTCATACTTAGGCAAACTGTCCCTTGGACCCTTTAATAACTATACCCTTTGTGTGGGTCTAAAACAATTGTTATGCTACTGCAAAGCTTGTATAGTTTTAGCATTTGTACTAGCTACAGTACCTGTGGAAATCTCTTTTGATAAATTATTGCACTGGCCCAAAGTGTGAATGATCAAACCTTTTTTCAATTTGGCCAGTTGTATATGTGGCCTTAATTGCAGATCTCACATATTTTTATCTTTCGTTAAGAATAACTTTTTTGGGGTATGGCAAGCCAGGTGAGCAGATAATTTGAGAGTCAAATGCATAGGAAATTTAGATAAAGAGATATTAAAAAAATAATTATTATTTTTCTTTATTAAAAAATCAAATAGCTCACGTTTTTATTAAACAGTGTAGATTAGTGGTTTATCTCTCTAGTGCCTTTTTCATTAGTCTTGACATTAACACCAGGGAGCTCATGAAGTAGGCATTCATCTATTACATGCATCATTAAAAAGCAAATATAGCTTTTCAGACTGGAATTAGCGTTGTGTTGCTGATTTTAATGCTGGTTTTATTGATGCTGTAAAAGTACAAAATTGAGTGGAGAGTTAAAGAATTCCACAGAGATGTGTCTCTGGCAATATTTTGTTTTATTTAGTCAACTTGGCATAGCTAGTATTGGACAAGTGCTTAACTAGTCTACAGTAAATGCACCATTAACATCTGAATTTAGCATTATGTTCATATTATTATGGAGAGCTTTTACAGATAGGATATGAGTTCTGCTTGATGGTTAGATGTGTAGATCATTTATATTTCACTGTGGTAATGAATTTTTGGAATCAGTCCTACAATGTCTTCTTAAAATTGAATAAAATCTAAACAACACACAAACAGAACATTATAGAATGTAATACTAATATAAATGAAGCTCACATTTCAAATGATAAAACCATGTATGATTGTTGAGAATTTACTAAAGAGGAGGTTTTCAGTTCATTTAAATTACTTCTGTATGTTATTTGTTATCAGGAATGGTGTTTAATCATTTGTCTGATTTTCGTGTTTCGTTTTCATGACAAATTTGTGCTGTTTGTTACTGCATGATAAAATGTATATATTTATGTGTTAAAGGGGTTATTCACCTTTGTGGTAACTTTTTGCATGATGTATAGAGTTATATTCTTAGACAATTTTAAATTAGTCTTCATTTTTAAAGGAAAACTATACCCCCAGAATGAAGTAAATGTAGTTTATATTATGTTAAGTGACCTATTAAAGAATCTCACCAAACTGGTATATAATATATATATGTGTGTGTGTATATTACCCTTTTAATCCTTTCCCTTGATCCACCATTTAGTGATGGGCTGTGTGCTCCCACAGAGATCACCTGTCCAGATTTAATGCAGCTCTAACTGTAACAGGAAGTAGTGTGGAAGCAAAAGGCAGGACTCTGTCCATTAATTGGCTGATGGGTCCTAGCATGTATGTGTGCCTTGGCTTTTTTATGTGCACTGTGAATCCTATGATCCCAGTGGGCGGCCCATAATTCTTAAAATGGCAGTTTTATATTTAGGAGTACCCAATAGCACATACTACTAAAAGTATATTTTTATGAAAATGGTTTATTTAGATGAAGCAGCATTTTACATGAGCTTGTTTATGCAATATATTTTTATAGGGACCTACAATGTTTAGGGGTATAGTTTCCTTTAATTATTTCACATTTTGTTCAACAGCTCTCCAGTTTGCAATTTCATCAACTATTTGTTTGCCGATTTTCTTTAGTGTAATGAATGCCATTTTTGTTTGCACAGATTGCCTTCATCAGTACCCTTGGAGACAATACCTCAAGAGCCCTCTCCTTTCCCAGATAACAATTTATCAGGTATGTTTTGTTCTTATTAAAGAACAGAACAGGGGAAAATTAACTGTGTTACCCAGGTTTACTATAGGTATACAATGTGTGGGAAATTTAGGGTGAACAGGTATGTGCTAGTAGCCCACCCTGAAAGGAATCATTTGGTATCCTTGAGAATTTTGGCACTGTAGGAGGACATTAAGTTGATGTATTTATATATCACTAATAGACAAACATTCAGACAGGAAACTGTGCTTGAACAAAAAGTCTTTAAACCAAAACTTTATATCTGAAAACTTTAAATATAAATTGTACAAAAATATATTTGATTTTCTAGGAACTGCCAATGGGAAATATTGCTGCCCACAACTTTTTATCAATCATCGCTGCTTTTCAGGACCATTTTTAAATAAAGGAAGAATTGCAGAGCTACCTCAGTCAGTGGGGCCTGGGAAATGTGTTTTGGTCCTTAAGGAGGTAATTATTAAACAGTTATGTAATTCCAAACTTCATTATTATTTTGATTAGTGTTGTTTATTGTCTGGGATGTTTCTGTTTTGGATTTGCTCATTGAGATATATTTTTCAAGAGAATGCTACTACAAAGCTAGTTCTCGTAGTTTTATGTACTTATTCACTCCCAGGGTTCCACTACATCCCAGCATAAAAGAACAAAATGTCACAAGCTGTGTAAAATGATTTATTGGGGGAAAATGGTCTAAAAAGTAATGCAAAATAAATGGTGTATATATAGAGATTTGTATTTCACCTTGCATTATGTGCATCCTGATGCATGAAATAATCCAATAATAATGCATCACCTCAGACCTGATGTGACACCTTTCGGTCAGTAGGAGGAAATCAGATCACTTAGGACTTTGTGGGCTCAAACTCAACAAGTATAAATAGTGGATGTGAGTAGACAGCTACCCAAATAATAAGTAAAAATGAAAAACATATCAAGATTCCCCAGGCAAAGTCTTTGGAAAGTATGTTTTGTCAGATCGTTTCCAAAACTTTTGCTTTAATATAAGGCTTTGAAAAGACTAACATATTATAATACATCATCATTTTGTTTGTATAATAGTGCTTTTAGTATGTGCACACCAGAGTATTTATTACAGCATCAGTGATACAAAATGCAAACATCTGAACCTTGTGGCTTTTATCAAGCGCAATAAAGATCCAGGAGACAGAAACATTGCCCTTTGTAGCAGTGATATTACTGTTTCTATACTTGTATCGCTGGGAGTGGGGAGCTGCAGCTTGTACCTGCCATTCAGTTTTGATGTTTATTAATTTTGTATTGTCACACTCACCTCCATAATCTCATAATTACTCAGCAATACATAGCATTTTATGGCAGCAGTAATTCCCTGGAAACATTATCGTACAAGTATTCTTGGAATTGCTAAATATAATTTCAAATTATTTTTAATTTAACTTTTAAGAACAGCTGCAGTAGTATTTTGGCCAATAATCATATCTGTGCTGCTCACTATGTGTGCCGTTAGCCCTTATAGCATTACTAATTATATACAGCTCTGTAAACCATATGTTGTGATGTATGCAAAGCTCTGAAATAGAATAGTCTTAAGTATTCTACACAATCCTCTCCCAAGTGGAGTTCTATTTACTTGTATTAACAATGAAGACATGTCTGCACATCTAAAAGTCTAAAAATAGAGTAAAAATAATTGGATAACTTGCCCTTAACAATTTCTAAGAATGCAGAATAATGCAGACATGATTGAGAATCTCACGCACATTAGTACAGAGAAATGTTTTACTGCTGTCCGTGAATATATATATATATCATACAGAAGGCAAAGCAAAAATGTGCGTACATTTATGTAGTCCATCCATTATAACATTTGACATCATGTGAATGTACAAGTATTACTATAGCTGCATCCAAAATCATGACATAGCCTGTACAGCAGACTGAAACATGAGGTCATGATTTTCCAAGAGGTAAAAATAATGGCTACATTTTTTGGCTATTGGGTCACTATAATAAAAAAACAAACTTTCCTACTTTTAACCTTAGATTTTTATAATTTGGTTTTAAAACGTTTGTGAGGATTAGCCAAAGTTCAGATCTGTTCCTTGTTAAGCAGGATTTTTGCAGGCTTTAACATTATTTATAAAATTGCATATGCAAAGAACAAATAAAATCTACTTTATTTTGGAATCATTTGATTTCACAGAAACTGCAGGCTAAACTACTGATACAAAGATTTATAATTATGGAAAAAAATTATATTAAAATTATATTATATTGTACTATCCTTGAGCAAGGTCCTATTGAGGACAGAAATATCAGATAAATTCATAGCAGTCCCTCCACCAATGGATCTTACAATCTAAGGACCCTATGACACACAGTAAGGTCAAGTTTATCAGGAGAAAATGAACTTGCCTGGGAAGAATTCCTGGAAGGATCCCATTTACATATATGGGGAGAACATCCTGTATATAGCAGTTTGTGGCATTTATCACAATTATTTTTTTTTTTTCAGTTGCCACTATATTTTTCATAGAATTTGAATTGGCGTCATACCTTCTAATGTCAAAAAGCTGTGTGTAGCTTTCCATGCTGCTTAAATGATAGCTAATTCTGCTTATAAATAAACATCCCTTTTAATATATTGATAGGAACAGCTGTTTGGCTACAGTAGACATACTGTTTTTTTGTAGCCTGCTCTGGAAATGTATTTCAAGTGGTACTGATTGTGATATTTCCAAGATTGAGCTGAAAACAGAGTGAGGTGCATACTAACACACACTGTTTAAATGTAAATACACACATTTAAAGTTGTAAATTGGTGAGCTGAAGGAAATACAATGATATTTGTTTATCCAAAATACAGCAATGTACAGTGTAGCAATAACTATTGTGTTGATACTAATCCATGCATACACTCCAGTTCAGTATCGTTAACATAGCATATTTCCATTTTCACACCCTGTGCCAGGTCCTCGGTATGGTAATTAATGCTGCCTACAAACCAGGAAGAGTCTTAAGGGAATTACAATTAGTTGAAGATTCTTTATGGAATTTCCAGGAAGAAACACTGAAAGCCAAGTAAGTCTGTATCATATAACACTTCCTTTACATTGAAAAGTATGTGTGGGTCTGAGAAAAACCATAAAACAAGCTTTGTATCCTTTAGCTTATACAGAGCTTCACCTCCACTTGGAATAGGGAGTGGGCCTCTAGTTGCGATATAACACAAGAAAATTGCATTTTCACAGGCTAAACAACTCTATACAAAGATACTTTTTGCATTAAAGAAATGTGTTTTCTTTTGTAAAGTCCAACTAAAGAATTAAACAAAAAATGTAATTTCTTATAAGAAATAATACTTTATTGGCAAATATGTTTTTGCAGAAAAACATATTTACAAATATGTTTTGAGCATGGCACAATGCAGCCCTATACTGGGCTAAAGTCTGCAAAAGGCATAGGGGTTTGCTCCAGGTTGTTTGCTCTCTGCACTTGGTAAATGAGCCCTACTACTTTTTGTAGCTGCTACAATGACAATTATATGGTTTTATTTTAGGTATCGCAGAGCACATATATGCCTTGCTACCAAAAATGTACTTCTTTCCATCATTATTCTTGTATGTTTATATATTTCTTAAAATACAATCCATCAAATCCATTATCCTTCTAAACATTTCTCCATAAATGGAACATTGGTGCATGCCAAAATATTAGCTTCCATTTTGCTTCTGAAGCTCATAATGAACTTCCTGAATGTGAGAAATAGCTAAGAGCTAATAGCTGACTAAAAGTCTGAGAGAATTGATAGCTCTTTCTGGTTTTCGCTTTACATCACATTTATTTTGTATTAGAAGGAAATATATACTGCAGAGCTGTCATTGGGTGTCTTTTAGATTTAAGACACTGTTGGATAATAAAATGGGACATATGAGAGATGAAAGTGACTGCTCATTTTGCTAAAAAGATTCCTGTGAACAGCTAACTGGAGAGGTACTCACTTAATGCTAAATAAATCTACTGTGACCCTGTAATCCTTGCATCTGTCCTACCTTTCTGGCTCAGGGAGATGAACATCATGCTATTTATTTGATCAGCAGTATGGTTGGCAGAACGCATGTCTAAAATCACTAGAGTGACATTCTGCTTTTTCAACTGGAGATTGTGAGTAAACCCCAGGAAATGTGGAATTATAATTGTGCAACATGTACAAGTACATTATGGTATGGAATCCATTAGGTATAATCCTGTCAGTTTATAGAAGTGAATAAGAAGCAAGGTACTTCTCAAAAATTTATGGAAGAGCACACGTAACCTTACAACTGTTAACTATAACAAAATGAATTTTGAGTTCAAGGAACAAAAGATTTGAACTGAGAAATATAAATATATATAATTTAGTAAACAGACATAATAAGGCATGTGGTTTAAAACTAAAAATACTGTGAAAAAAGCCTATGTATTCCTACTAAGATTTACATGCAATTCTCTAATCATTTCATTAGTATTGTATAAGACTGAAGAAATAAAGTAGAAGATCTGAATGTAGTCATAGCTACTTGATTTTAATGAGCATGAATGCACATGAAGACTAAAACTGCAAATCTTGACTTTCCTGCCTCCAGTCATGTGAAAGTGAAGGATTGTGCTGTTAGCTACTGTTTTCTGACAGCATACAATGCAGTAATGTATAAACATAGGCAGCATTTGCCCCAATCCATAGCGATCAATCAGATGTTTGTCTTGAGCATTCTAACTGTGCTTGAGTGACTAAAGCTGCTGAGTAGTTGGTATGGGTTACTGGTTGCTGTTAAGGCTTAGCCCCAAACAAGTTTTTTCAATTATTCACTTATTATTATTGTTAAAAGGTAAATACACCCTTTTTAGGATTCAAGAACCTACTAGGAATTATTCTCTTTTGGACCTGGTAATTAATAATACTGAGCTCATCTCTAACATAGTAACATAGTAACATAGTAAGTTGGGTTGAAAAAAGACATACGTCCATCAAGTTCAACCATAATGCCTATATATAACCTGCCTAACTACTAGTTGATCCAGAGGAAGGCAAAAAACCCCATCTGAAGCCTCTCTAATTTGCCGCAGAGGGGAAAAAATTCCTTCCTGACTCCAAGATGGCAATCGGACCAGTCCCTGGATCAACTAGTACTAAGAGCTATCTCCCATAACCCTGTATTCCCTCACTTGCTAAGAATCCATCCAGCCCCTTCTTAAAGTTATATAATGTATCAGCCAGCACGACTGATTCGGGGAGGGAATTCCACAACTTCACAGCTCCCACAGTAAAAAATCCTTTCCGAATATTTAAATGGAACCTCCCTTCTTCTAGCATTTGTGTGAGTGAGCATTTAGGGAATAGTGATCATAACATGGTCTCAATTGAGACAATTGAGAGACCATTTATAGACACCATTTATAGAGACAGCTCTATAAGGGAGTAACTAAAACCCTAAATTTTAGCCCTGCAAACTTATGGGCATCTCTGCAATATATTAAAGGGGTTGTCCATTTTCAATGTCCAAATCTTATAAAATGGGTAAAAATCCTCTCAATGAATTAATTTTCCATTTTTGTCATTGCCATTGCAAAAACTACTTTTTATACCAATTAAATCAGTATTATCCATTTACTTTCCCCACACAGCCCCTCCCAGCCCAAACCTGTAAAAGTTTATCTCCTTTCCAGCTCACAGTCTTCTTACATAGCCACCCCCCTCCCAGCCAGAAACTGTAAAAGTTTCACTCTCCTCTCAAGCTGGCACACATTCTCCCCACACCATCCCGTACCTGTACTTTTTTTTGCTGTTTGCAGTCTCACTGCCCCAGGATCAGACACAGATTGACAGGAGACACAGCCAATCAGAATTCCCCTATGGAAATACTTGCACATGTGTTTTTCATTATTAATAGCGTGAGCAGGAACCTTGACTCTGGGATGACAGTGGATGTGATCTACTTGGACTTTGCTAAAGCACTTTAGGTAGTACCACACAGAAAGTTAATTATATAATTCAGTAATATTGGCCTAGAACATAATATTTGTAATTGGATAAAAAACTGGCTGAAGGATAGATTACAAAGAGTGGTCCCATGCAGGATGCAGAGCGATTTGGCAAAACTGAAAAAAAGGGCAGCAACTAAATGTTGAAAATTTGTTGAAAAAGTTATGTACTATGGTAAAAATAATATAAATTAGTTACACACTTAAGGGTAATATGTTGGGGATACCCTTTAATTGGTAAAGGGAATGGGATATTTAAACTATGAGGTTAGACTGTCAAGGTTGGGGTTGTTTTCTCTATAAAAAAGGTGCTTGCGAGGGGACATGATTATGCTGTACAAGTACATTAGAAGGGATTATAGGCACATAGGGGGTGTTCCCATAAAAACAATCAGTGTGGCAGTAGGGTTGGGGAATTCCCTGCCGAGTGATGTTGTGATGGCAGATTCTGTTAATGCCTTTAAGGGGGGCTTGGATGATTTCTTGAACAAGCATAGTATCCAAGGCTATTGTGATACCAAAATCTACAGTTAGTATTGATGCTGGTATATATGGTTTATGTATGTGAGTGTATAGATAGGTCAGTATAGATTTGTTTGTGCTGGGTTCACTTGGAAGGGTTGAACTTGATGGACTTTATTATCAAGACAAGCTATAATTGTACAAAACTTTTTAGTATAATTTTAGGACCATGTGTGGGCTCTGAATTATTGCCCAGACAATTGTAGTACCATGGCGATCTGTCACTTAGGGGTATATTTATCATGCTGTGTAAAAAGTGGAGTAAAACATTACCGGTGATGTTGATCATAGCAGCCAATCAGATGCTTTGCTTTGATTTTCTAACTGATGAAATCTAATTGCTGATTGGTTGCCCTGGGCAACATCACTGGTAATGCTTCACTCCACTTATTACACAGCATGATAAATATACCCCTTAGTCAACAGGTTGTTGCAATTTTCAGTGTATGCTCCTCACTTCAGACACAGTTCAATAGAATATTCCAATAGAATAAGTTCCCTCTTCTGCTTTAGACTTAGCAATGAGGTCGTATGAGGAGAAGAGAAAAAAAATATGTAGTGTAATATTGT
Organism: Xenopus tropicalis; assembly: GCF_000004195.4. NCBI lineage: Eukaryota > Metazoa > Chordata > Amphibia > Anura > Pipidae > Xenopus > Xenopus tropicalis. Next base: position 84,053,596 of record NC_030679.2, read on the forward strand.
TAATTACTTTACAATGTGCACTCCCATGTGTTTTGTAACACCAGTGATACCTTTTACTTGTATCACCCTTTTGTGCCCAGTTGTGATATCACTTTATGATTACCAATCTACTTACAGACCCCCTTGGGTTTATATGGCATCCAATTGGTTCGCTTGTAGCTCACAAATCTCTGCTTTCCCACCTCTTCATTTCAGGCAGTATAATACAGATATCTGTATTAAAGTAATTAAGTTTTTACACATGTGGCGTATGCATTTATCCCACAGTAAGTGCACAGAAGGGGAAGGTAAATGGATAAGTTGTGAAATTAACCTAAAGTTGCTAAAGTTGGAAATTTACCTGCGTGAAGTGGTTCCTAATACTGCCTGAAATTAGGTAGATTGGCAATCGGAAAGGGATATCACAACTGGGCACAAAAGGGTGATACAAGTAAAAGTTATCACTGGTGTTAAAAAACACATGGGAGTGCACATTGTAAGGTAAATAACAGTATTACACTATATATTTTCTTTTCTCTTCTTTTCCTCATAAGACATTATCGCTTAGTCTAAAGCAGAAGGGGCACTTTGAGTTTTCTATTGAATTGTGGCACAAAAGTAGAAATGAATACTAGACACACTATGACAGATTACGGTGAAAAGGTCCAGTTAATTCCATTGCATTAAGAGCAGCTTAGAACACTGTTAGCAAACACATTGTGAATGTTACATAAACATACCTTTACAAGCAGAGATTTATTTCATCTTTTATGTTATGAGAAAACCTAGACAGTTATCCTTGTTGTGGAAATTCACATTTATGGCTCCATCAGACTGGTAATGCTCCAAGGGCTTCACACCACCCTATCCATTCACCCTCTGGCTTTCTGTAATAGGATTATAAATACAAGATGGGACCAGTGGGAGATGAGCTTGGGAAAATAAAGCAAATGGAAATAGATTTACTTTTATTTTTTACTATTCCCATTAGACAAACCCACAAAAAAAACATGCAATATAGTGGTCCTTTCAGGATGGAACTGGAGGCATGATACTTCTCTGAGATAGATGTGGGATATATTTAAGTGGGGTGAAGAAGAAATCGAATAATAGATGGACCACAGGAAACCATTTGTGGAGTGTTTTTAAACAAGGCTTGAGATGTTAAGACAACTGTTTAGGATAAAGTACAAGCTACTGTTTTATTCCTACAGGGAAAAAAATTACAGTAAAATCCCCGTTTTACATTTTCAGGGGACCAGAATAAAATGGCATAAAATCGAGGAATATGTAAGTCGGGGAAATGCATTATATATTGGTGGGCCACAAAATCAGGGTATGCAAAACTGAGGCTTCACTAGAGAATTATTTGCTTAAAATGGAGATAAACTTCCTGTAATTTGGAGCTTTCTGGGTAATGGGTTGGCAGATAAGGGATCAAACTGCTCCAATACGAACTGAAAAGTACATCTTAAAAAATGTCAGTTTTACGTTTTTAGCTAATAGAACCCTTATATGCTGCCAATGTACAGGATGTACAATAAATATGAATCATGCTGCTTATTCACCTAGTACTCACAAATATTATGGAAACTTTACTTAATAATGCCATTCAACAGCAGGAGCAACGCCATGTTAAATACTTACTGTTCAATGCTGTGGGCTGGTTAACAGTTCCTTTTTCCACTCTTCCATGTAATTTCAGCCCACTCTGTCCTACTCTATGTTGAGTAATGCCTATTAAAGTTCTTTTTTTCAAACCATTCAGTACCATGCAAGTAGGCACACAGTACACTCAGTGGAAAAATCAGTGTATGATTTGTTCCTTTATTGACATGTTAATAATATTGCTAAAGTCATATTTATCAAAGGATTAACTTTCACCTGTTGATAAATAGCCAAATAAAAATATCATACTAATGAATAAAAAGTGGTGGAATTTCACTCTTGTGGGCTATGGTGAGCTCTGAATTTGCTCTTTGATAAAAATGCCCCATAGAGCTGTTCTAATGCTGAGGCGCAAAAAACTGAAAATGTGGTGTTGTGCATACTGGTGCAAGGCAGCCCCTTTAGCTTGCACTTGCCTTGAGAAGTAATAAGGTGCAATTTGCAATTCTTATAATATAATATTGCATCTGGAATTCTTGGATACAATGTTACATTGTGGGTAAAAACAAGTAAAAGGAACAGACTTTTTTGCATTTTTCATTTTGCACTTGTTCAGTAAATGAGCCCTAAATGAGGCAGTTTGTCATTGTACTTTGATTGTGTCCCTTTAATGTTATGATAAAACATAAATCCACTCTATTAATAGAGTTGTTTGCTTATTATGCACACCACAAGTATATTCTTATACATTCTATTCCTTCTATCCAGAGAAAAAGGAGGAAAATGTATATATTGATGCTGTCTGGCTTCCATTTTAACTAGAATATATAGATTTTCACATTTTGCAGAAGTATATTTTTTCAAGCTTTTGAATCCTTAGTACAAATTTGTAGAGTCAGTGAATAGGAGGAGTTGAATGCTTGAGTATGCCTTTTATGAGAGCATTATTCCCCTCTTCAGCAACTACTTATCTACTCTAAATGGCAGTATACAGCTTGAAGTCATACATAAGAACTGCTTATGTCGCAGACAAGCACCCAGTTCGTGCAATTAAATTACAGATATAAAGCAATTTGTTGAATTACACATTATGTTATTTACAGCGATTATAGACATGATAATGTCAAAGAATTGCATTTCTATATAAAGTTGCATACAGAAACATTACAACTTGGAAAAGAATCAATTTAAATTTGACAACAGACAGGCAATTAAGCAGGAACCAGGCTGATGCAGTTTAAAAAACATCATTAGAACATACAGAGAGCATATTTCATTAGATTAACTGCAATTAGTGCAGACTGAATGCTTGCCAATGTTTCCTATTTATTTTCCTGCTGATTGGCCTTGCGTGCTTGAATTGAAGGACATGTACTCTTGAGTACCTATCTTGCACTATTATTACTGATACATAAATAATCAGCTCTGGATTCGGTTCATTCTAAGTAAACATTTTCAAGGACTATTCCTTCATTTATAATAAAATTATAATAAAATTATAGTAATTTTCCTCATTACCAGGTTCTCAACTATACAGTTTTTGAGGAACAAATGTTTGATGGCAATTACTTGTTTAGCAAAAAAGAAAAAATGAGCAAGCCTTTGAATAAGTATTGAATAGTGACAGAAATAAAGCACAAACATGACATCTACATTCTTGTTACTGCTGAGCTACTAATCCAGTGCAACTATTATTAACACCTTACATTTTTGGCCCAAGTAGTAAACAGCAATAAAGATCATTGTCAAACCAATGATTATGGTTAAGCTGGTGTTTGTTGATGAAACAACATTGCTTTGTCCCCCTGTTTTTATGCCCATGTTGATATTTTGCACACCACCCTTAAAAGAAAACTATACCCCAGAATGAATACCTAACCAACAGATAGTTTATACCATATTAAGTGGTCAATTAAAGAATCTTGTCAAACTGAAATATATATCAGTAAATATTGCTTTTTTACATCCTTTCCCTTGATCCACCATTCAGTGATGGGCTGTGTGCTCCTCAGAGATCACCTGGCCAGAAACAATGCAGCTCTAACTGTAACAGGAAGTAGTGTGGGAAGCAAAAGGCAGAACTCTGTCCATTAATTGGCTGATTGGGCCTAGCATGTATGTGTGCCTTGGCTTGTTTGTGTGCACTGTGAATTATATGAACACAGGTGGCGACCCTTAGTACTTAATGGCAATTTTCTATTTAGGAGTACCCAATAGCACATACTACTAAAAAGGTATTTTTTTTTACGTGTGGTTGTTTAGATGAAGCAGGGTTTTACATATGAGCGGCTTTATGAATTATATTTATATAGAGACCTTCATTATTTGGGGGTGTAGTTTTCCTTTAACTATTCTTTTATAAAAACAGGAAAAATCCAGCTCTCCCCAACACACCAGTTCCCACAAAGAGAATTGGAGTCTTGGCTGGGGGAAGCAGACTTTTGCTGCTCTCTTTCAACAGTCAGAACAATATTGCAGCACAAAGAAGTTAAATGGTCCTAAAAGGTGCTAAATGGGATAGGAGGAGGTTATTTTCAGGACAAACAACATTAGAATATACAGAAAGAACATCAGTAAGTATTTAGCTAAGAACGTTCTGGCCATGCTTGCCTTTCCAAAAGTCAGCCTGCATAGCAGATGTGCTAAATGCTTATTAGTATGAATGGGGAGAACACAAGAGCTATTGACTGACCTAAACAGTAATACAAAACTGGGTAGATTCACATCTTCAGAATACAGTAGGACCTAAGCAATTTGATGAAATAATTACCACCTACATAGACTTAAACCTTTACAAGCTAAGAAGATTGAATAGAGGAATATGTTTTGTGACAAACCATATCAGTGTATGCCCACCTTAATTACATTTTTAAAAAATGTTTCTTTTTCAGATACAAAGGAAAAACATACAGGGCAACAGTCAAGATAGTCCGAACTTCAGATCAAGTACCAGATTTCTGCCGTAAAATCTGTTCTAAGCTGGAGTGCTGCCCCAATTTATTTAGTCCACTGCTGATTACTGATATGTGCCCTGAGAATTGTTCTGTCCATACAAAAACCAAATATAGTAAGTTTAATTGGGACTGTTATTAATTATGCAAAGAAGCCCTACATGTTACACCAAGGGATCTTAACTGAGATAAACCTATATTTTCTATTTAGCTTATGCTGATATCCAACAAAGTATAGGTCTGTTTTAGAAAAATGTGATTTTTACCCTTATACTGACTAACGCAGCTCCATCTGCTTCTTGTATTGGAGTATTTATTTGTTATGTTTGCTGCCAATAATGGAACTTGTGTACAGGTGTGACATGCAAGTCACCCAAGTGATTCAGCCCAGTACGCTGCACTCCTCAGCAGAGATTTCACTGGTCAAGCTCTTTTACTTTGCCTGTTTTATTACTTTTTATCAAATTTAAAATAAAATGGGGGGGGGGGGTTATTTTTACAGGTACAGGTAGAATGTTGAAAGTATCTGAAAGTCAATACGTGTGTATTATAATAAAGAATGTACTCTTGTTTTAAAATATAAGGATATTAGAAGTCACTGAGGAGTTCCTTGGCCTGTATAAAAGCACTTGGCCTCATGGCTTTATATGGTCATGAAATCCTTTGGTGGCTTATAATTTTCATGTATTTTACATTAATTTACCCCTCCATAGCATTTTAGCACTAGTTTCCCTTTTAAGAACTGAAATTTGGTTTCTTGAAAAATGTTTTTATTTAAATGTGGCCTTTTATAAATGTATAGCTTATTCACTTTACATAAATAATTGTAATAATTCTTTCCTAAATTAAACCTTTTATCAGCATACTACTACGGAAAGAGAAAAAAAATTACAAAGCCTTCAGTTGGGGAACAGAGCTTGGAAAGTGTACAAGCAAAACCAACAAGACGAAGAAAGAGACGAAAATCCATATTTGTACAAAAGAAAAGACGAACCTCTACAATAGACATCAGCCCAGTGGAGTCAGCAGAGGTATAACTGTCACAGATATCATACTTAGGGGCAGATTTATTATGTGTAAAAAAAAACAGCGACAAAATTCACAACACATTAGTAGGCTTAGCCCGTGAAAGAAGGGGTTTGTTTTTTTTGTTTTTTTACACTTTTTTTCTTATTTTTCATTTCGGCAAGTCACTCCACGACTTCAAGTGACTTGCCGAAATGAATGGCTATTTGCATGGGTATTGGTAAACAGTATAGAAGCTGCAGTACATGCCATCGAAATTTGCTTAGATTCAGAGATGGGTACAGCACTTTTAGCCCTTTGCACTTTTTGGTAATGAGCACTATGTGTTCCTGCTCGTTCTGAAGTTTTTGCATAAACGGTAGGTTATTACTGATTTGGTTTAGAAAAATAAGTGTAATAAAAAATGTAATAAAAGGTGCAAAGTTAGCTACTGGTGTATCAACCCATAGTAACAATTCAGCAGGAAGCATTTACTGGCCAGCTGGATGAAAGAAACATCTCATTGATCCTGTAGGTTACTTGATATGAGCAAATATTGCTCCTTTTAATACATTACCCTGAAAGTGTATTGAAAAGACTCAGGTCACGGTATTGTTTTCTTGCAGGAAAGTATAGAAGATGAGTTAATGGATGATGAAACTGGAAGTGAGGAGACAAGTTCAGAGCTGCGTGACGACCAGACAGACACTTCCTCAGCAGAGGTTCCTTCTGTGCGCCCCCAAAGAGCAGTAACACTGCGAAACCGAATTGTGTCTGAGAGGGCTCCTCCAGTAGAGAGGTCAAGAAGAGACCGGAAAACACGCTCCTTATCTAGCATTGATGGTGACAAGGACATAACTATGAAAGCTGTAAATATTGTTCTTTTTATATGTTTTTATATTGAACAAATTCACATTTGCTTTTGTTGGGGTTTTCTGCAGTAATGAGTTCCCTTTGAAGAACATCTGTCTAGTATCAGTTTTTTGATATAACAAGGTCAACATCATTTGTTTTTTGAATCAAATACTCAGGTATTTTTCACCTCGGGTGAGTCCTTTGTGAAGGGCCCTTTATGGTAGTACCCTGTTTTTCCTCCTAATGTCAGTATATTAGAGCAAGGAGATTTATAATGGCTTCCTCTTGCACATTCAGGCAAGAGGGGTATATGTAATGTGAAATATTTATAACAAAATGCACTTTTATACTTGTAACTGTTTGTTCCTAAATGGATGGACCTTACAAAGGGGCAGAAGATGCAAGTACTATATCTATTTCCTTGTTCATTACAATATATTCATTGGGATAATGTATTAGGAGCAGATTTAAATTGAGAGTTGGGAGTGCTCCCTGTGGTGCAACATTTCTAAATGCTATCCACATCCACTCTGTGTACAAAAAAATAAAAATAGCAAATGCACTTACCGATAACATAACAATATATGTTATTGTGCCAGTAAGTAACAGTTGTTATAATGGGCATTTTATATTTAACAACATATACATGTATGTAAATTCTTTCACTCAGGCTCCTGCTTACAATTTGCAGAGGTATTAATGATTTAGAGGGGTAATAGAGCCCAGTGCTGCCACTGAGCTTGAACACTCAACACACACATTGGGCCCGATTCACTAAAGTCCGAAATAAGGAGTGCTATTTATAGCATGCATTAAAAATCTTATCACTTCTTATTTTTCGCTCGATTCACTAAAAGGACACTTGTCATAATTAAGAAGCGATGTTCTTGGCGTTATTTATCTTGCGGCGACATATTTTCAAGCAACGTGCTGCGTAATATGTTGTGCGCTGCGTAATATATTGCTTGAAAATATGTCGTCGCAAGATAAATAACGCCAAGAACATCGCTTCTTAATTATGACAAGTGTCCTTTTAGTGAATCGAGCGAAAAATAAGAAGTGATAAAATTTTAACGCATGCTATAAATAGCACTCCTTATTTCGGACTTTAGTGAATCGGGCCCATTGCATTAAAATATTACTGGTATCCCGAAAGTGTTAATAAAGGGGGGAATTATCAAACTTCTGAGTGTCATTCAGGATTTCCCAGTTTGAATTTGATAAAGCTGTCTCTATTTGTGTACAGAGAACCTTACTATGATTACTTGATAAGTATGTCATTGCAATAACATTGTAAAACAATTTATTTAATCCCTGTCTGTTTATAAATTGTCATGATGTATGTGGCTGTAGGACATGAAGGAAGAAGAGCACCTTGTTCTGGAAAGTAACCCTTTGCAATGGACAGTGACAGATGTTGTCAGATTCATCAAATCCACTGACTGTGCACCTCTTGCAAAAATCTTTCAAGATCAGGTAAGGAAATTCCTATCTGGCAGTTGACAATTTTTTGGAATATGGCAGCTTTTTGTTATGTATGCATCAGGTATCGTCAGTGTGGGATTTCTAAAGCTTTTACTGAACACAGAAGGGCCAAAAAGAAGGAACATAATTTTCTTAAGATCCCAGATTTGTATTGTCCTTTATATATATAATACAGGTATCTCTTATCCAGAAACCTGTTATCCATAGACGCTTTTACAAGCAAATAATTCTAATATTTTAAAATAATTTCCTTTTTCTCTGTAGTAATAAAACAGTACCTTCTACTTGATCCTAACTAAGATATAGTTAAACATTATTGGAGACAAAACAATGCTATTTGATGTAATTCAAGGTATGGATTGACTTCAAGGTATAGAGATCCAACTTACGGAAAGATCTCTTATCAAGAAAACAACAGGTCCCTTGCATTCTGGATAACAGGTTCCATACCTGTACAGAATTTATGTCTGTATTTTTGTAAAACAGGGATCCCCAACCTTTTATACTTATGAACCACATTCAAATGGAACAAGTGTTGGGGAGCAACACAAGCCTGAGTAAAGTTCCACGGGTGCCAAAGAAGAGCTATGATTGGCTATTTGGTAGCTCATATGTAAACTGGCAGCCTACAGAATGCTCTGTTTGCCATAACTCTGGGGTTTTATGCAACCAAACCTTGCCTTCAAGCTAGGAATTCAAAAATAAGTACCTGCTTAGAGACCACTGGAAGCAACATCCAAGGGGTTGGTGAGCAACATGTTAGATGTGAAAGCATAGGCGGTTAATAATTCTCAAGATATGATATTTTCACTCTAGAATAGAGGAAGTGATTGGGCTATAAGATTTATTGCACATGGAAATCCATGATTACTGCTGTGTATGTCAGTTAGATGTTTCAAAGATACGGGGAAAAAAGAAAAGATTAGATAAAAGACAAAGCATGGGGAGCAAAGCACATTGGGTGCATTTCGGTCAGCATTTTGAGAGGTAACACTTAGTAATATAATTATTTCTATGCATTTTAATTAGGATATTTATAAAGGTGTATATTCTTTCATTTCAGAAATGTACAGCATTATTTTACTTCACTTAAGAACTAGTATAATCCATTAACTGCAATGCAGCTGAAGGTGTAAAAAAAAGTGGCCTAAAAAGTGGTAGAATTTATCAGGGTGAGATGTTTATTACAGTGTGCATTTGGATTGACACCATGATTTTACTACATTTAAGTCAATAAACAAGCTGAGTAAAAAAATAATGTAAAAAGCTGTGTTATTTTTAAGCCAGAATTCTTGAGCTTCGCATTCAATACACAGCTTGATAAATACACGTGAATTTACGTAATGTAACATGGAGTTAACAATGACAAATGACAAATATATATCCTAAAATGTAATTATTATGTTGCAATCCATAAGACTAAAAAATCAGTTTTAAATGATCCTTCTACAGAATGCTTCTGGATAAGGGATATTTCCGTAATTTAGATCTTTCTATATAGTCTAATAAAAAATCATTTAAACATTAATTGAAACCCAATAGAACTGTTTTGCCTCCAGTAAGGATTAATTATATCTTAGTTTGAATCAAGTAAAAGGTACTCTTTTATTAAATCATTTTTAACAATTAGAATTATTTGCTTATTATGGAGTCTATGGTAAATGTCCTTCCCGTAATTTGGAACTTTCTGGCTAATGGGTTTCTGGATAATGGATCCCATACCTGTACTAGGAACTAGTTATTTACTGTAAATCTGAAAGGCTTGGCAGTGCAGGTTATTATATTTATTTGCTTGTTTCAGTGGGGGTTTATTATTTCGGTACCTCAGAGCACAGAGGTCATTTTTGAGGGTTGCTTGTCTGCTCCCAATTTTTATGGGGCTGTAATATTAGTACACCCCACCCCCCCAAAAAAAATGCCCCAAAAAATGTGTTATTGGACTATGCCAAAGCAAGAGAACATGAATATTATAAGGCAGGAATGAAATAGTTTGTGCTTACTAATATAGATATGAAGTACCAATATGCCACCCTAAACCAACAGCTATGGGAACCGATATATCACAAATACTGTCTCTTTATTAGAAAAATCACATAGGAACATTTGTTATAATAGTTATAGTGAAGTAAACAGAAAAGAAATAAAATTGTTTATGTTGTTAAGTTATTCCAGTTGGTTAATATAAGCGACCTGTCATTTGGGGGATGCTTCAGTCAAAAATTATAGCAGATGACAGGTTTGTTCAAGTGAGCCCTAGGCAAATCCCCATTTGCCCCTTTATTAAAACAACCCTACCAAGTACTTTATTTGCTAGTAACATATATTATGCGCACTCTTAAATTTTATAAAAATGCACTCATTGGATACAATTTTGAAGATTTTATTGGTGGGAGACTAATGTTTTGCTTGTTTTCATGCCTTTATCAACATGAAAAGCAAAAGTGCAGGCAAACTTAAAAACACTGTACAAGGCAATAAGGCAAAGAATGCTAATAATTTGTTTCTTTTTCAGGATATTGATGGCCAAGCTCTTTTGCTGCTAACTCTCCCAACAGTGCAGGAATGTATGGAACTGAAACTGGGTCCAGCCATTAAATTATGCCACCAAATAGAGAGAGTGAAAGTTGCATTCTACGCACAGTATGCCAACTGAACATTCTGTTTAGTCTTTATGTGCCTAATATATATTGTTTAGTGTAAAGGTGTATTGTTAAAATGCTAAAGCACTGGTCGCTTTATGTACACAATTGTATTTCCATATCTGTAAAACTCATGCACATAGAGCACTAGCTGCAGATGTATGTCATCATGGTCTTGAGATGGAAAGAGAAAAAAAATCTATAAGAAGTTTCTTTAGAAAGAAAAACATGCATATCAGGCCTATTTTTTGTCCAACTTCTGGTATTAAGGGCATATTTCGGCACGTCTGATATATTTGCAAATCTTGTATTCTTCTTTCATATTGAAAGTGTGTGGTTGTTTTTACTGTTATCCGTGGCTTATATGAAAGCTTTGATCTCAACGATGAGCACATTTTCTACTGTTGATTCTTGCCATTCTCTAACAATAGACAGCAAGGCTGACGCTCTTCAGCACTTTACCCCAGTGGGTAATGCACTGTTTTATGGACCCTCCTGCCAGCAAATACATAGCTTGTTAGAATGCATACTTTGTCATTTGATTCCAGCAGTAGCCTCTGGTTACTGACACAAGATAAATAAGGAGCAAAAAGCTAGGCATCCGGGTTTCATAGGAAAGCAATGGTAAATTTAGACATGCTTTAAATCAAATGCTGACAATTTTATAATAATGTAATAATGTGGTTTCTGTGATACTCGTCATTGGAATAAAAAGATCTCACTGAAAAACCATCACAGAGGATAGAAAGCTTGCAGAAATTAGATGGGCAAGTCTACTTCAGCTTTTCTCATGCCACAAATCACTTGCTGATGGGCAGAAAAGGCAGTTAGCTGAAATACACTGCTGTGACACACAATCCTTTTATAACTAATGCAATTTGTGTATTTATCAAGACATATCATGACAAATCAGAAGGTATGACAAAAATGATACTGTTAAGGTCTAAACCTGGTCCACTGCTTAAGGTTTATAGTCTTGATGGACCTTCTGCCTAAGTTTATAGTCTTGATGGACCTTCTGTCAGAGATATTTTTAAGGGCAAGTAAAGCAGAGTTTTTTAGACTATGTAATTGGATACACCTTTTGCGATGCATATATATCTGCTCAGTCATAACCTGTTAAGCTACTTTGTTTTCTTAGAAAAAATCATAGTCAAAATGGGATGAATTGTCATGAATCACTCTCCATTATAATGCAATGGGAGTATTGCATACGGGTGAGATCACTGCTGTAAAAATGTAAGGTACTTGAAAGAGATAATCGGACCTGTGCACCATTCTTTTGGGCTGAGATCATTTGCCATGTAACCCAACCCTTAAGCAAACAATCATATGGCCTTTCTCAGAAGAAACTCTAGTAATTGCTTCAAATTGCTTTCCATTATAGAAAAGAGGAATTGTAGGACTTACCTCCTGAAAATACCTTTGATAGCTTTTCATTTACATGAATGGTAGATGCTGCAGGTCACATGGAACCAGGCCTGGACTAAGGTTTTAAAGGAACAGTAACCAAAAAATGAAAGTGTATAAAAGTAACTAAAATATAATGTGCTGCTGCCCTGCACTGGTAAAAGTTGCGTGTTTACTTCAGAAAGTCTACTATAATGTATATAAATAAGCTGCTATGTAGCCATGAAGGCAGCCATTCAAAGGAGAAAAGGCACAGGCACATAGCAGATAACAGATAAAACACATTTTTATTTTTTGGTGTTACTGTTCCTTTAAGTATTTCTTCTGAAGGTATTCCAATAGTTTTCCTTTAAGAAAAGCCACTAAGTCATCCTGATCCTGAATCCGGTCACCTTACTGGTATTGCTTTAATTCATTTGTTTTCCCACCGTCCCCCAGGACCTAGGGCTACTGTAGGTGTATTTATAATGTTTTTTTTTTCCTGGCACTCGCTCTCAGGCAGTAGAGTGGCCAGGAAGGGGGATTCTCTACAGCTATAGAGGAAACAGACCCCATGGTCTGGGTCCTCCCTGTCCCCTAAACCCACTACCACAGGGTGTGCCTCGTCTACAATTACACCACTGGTTGCACTTTAAGCCCTCTGTGCACTGCAGCTCTCAGCTAAGCCAGCATTATGTTGTGTAGATCTCCCCATCTGGCACAAGTTTTGCTATTACTAGGTAAGTAAATGTGCCAAATGTTAGAAAGGGACATCTAGAGGCCCACTGTTAGTCACCTCTTCTCTAATCTGTTCCATGCAGCAGGCTTGTGAAAAATGCTCTGTTAAAATCAATACAGCGCTAGAATAGCATTTTTCATATTCTATACTTACCCACATTCTAGAGAAGGGTCAAAATATATTTATGCATTCTAACACTTTGTTGAGAGGATAGGAAAGCACATATTGCAAATCATTAATATTGTGTTTCCAGCAGACAAAAAGTGTTGGTGTGTTTGTCAAAATGCATAAAAATGTCAGCTCATATTTAATTAGTTGAAAGGTTAACATAGGGTAATAGAATGCATAGTTTATATTCAGAAGATTCACTTAGTGGACAATCATTCAGTCTAAAAACAGTATACACAAATTCCTCTTGCATATTACAGCCACTTAGAAATGGATTTTCCAAAGGTTGATGTTACAATCTCAGCTCTTTGCTGTAATGTGAATTTAAGGAAGCATTATAGTAGTGAATGTTGTCATTCAGTAGTGTTTTGTCATGTTAATGGCATATGATTCTTTAATGCCTACTAATGTATATAGTTAAATTCAAATAAGTACATTGTTTGCATGCCCATAAGTAAAACTGCTTAAAATTGCTTAATATCAGTGGCAGTATAAGATATATCCATAGTGTCCAGCACAGGAATCTCCTGTATCTGTAACCTTCTTTGAAACTGCAGAAGTAATTTTGGAATGTTTAGTACCTATAACTGAGTGGGACATCTGTTTGATTAAACCAATCAAATATAATAAGGCTCATTTATGTCCACAGACACAGTTAGCAGCGTTACTTGCAACTCACTGTGTAGAAAAATGCAAAGTGCCCACTGCACTTGCGGACGTAAAATATCTTCTATTCCAGTCATACTGTGACACCTACAGTGTTGTTGGGTTGCCACCTCACACAACTGAAGCAAATATTCCTATAATATACATGTTGCGTGCAGTGGCACAGACTGTAGGTATGCAGGGTAAACCTTCACTGATTTCTAGAAAGCTCTAAAGCATGCATATTTTATAGGTCTGCAGTTGTAAACATTAGGTAAATAACCCTGTATGCATATGAAGCACTGTTATGCCTCTTGGTTCCTGCCTTCCAATCTGGAGAATTGCTGAATTAAAAAACTAAATCATTTAAAAACCACAAATGATAAAAAACGAAGACCAATTGCAAAACTGTTTTAGAATAGCACTCTCTACAAAACAGCCCCTTTAATATGCTTTACATATAGTGAGCCATTATGTGCTGTATATATGTGCACTAGTATATGATATTGAAAATGCTGTGTGCAATATGTGCCTTATGTAAATGAAACAGAAGGGAAGAGGCTTGATATAGTTATCTGAATGATAACTTGTATTACTGTGCCCATTAGCTAATAACGGTAACATCCTTAGATCAATAATCTTAATTATAGCAGCTGAGCCAATAGTGATACAAAATGAATTTCATTAACTGTTAGTAGTCAGTAGGGACTTAAAGATACATAAGGGAATAAGACATTAATGGAATAACTATGTCCATTATCCAAGTCTTTTGAAATAAGCACATATTTCATTATTATGAGTTGTTATAGGAATAAGTACAGGGCACAATCATAATACATTCTTGGAAATGATAAATAGTTGTTCAGAAAGGGACAAAAGTCAAGTTAGCCAGAGCCTTTTTTTATGTCATTTTTCTGGTTTAAAATATTTTACACCATTTGATAGACTTGTCATAAAGTGTCCCTAGAATGTTTTTGTAAATGTTGATGGAAAGCACTGGAGTTTCTGACATTAAGCACAACTGCCAGATTTATAGTCAGGGTCTGTCCTTGTACAACACATAATTCAGATTTAGAAGCTAAAATGGCCTATGATATGTGGGAAGCGTGTCCATATCATGTTTAATTTGAGGTTCCTCCTGGATAGTTTTCCATGAGCTGCTTACAAATGTGGCACAGAGCACATGTTGCTTTGGGAGGAATTACAAGCAGTTAAGCCAGGCTGTAATATTAAACTGGCTCAGGAAAATTATAAATAACATAAATAACTAAACACTAGTTTTCTTGAACTAGGCAACTAGATGAGCTGACTAGAAGTTTTTAAAGTTTTAAATTCAAAAGTGTTATAATTTACTGCATAACAATATATTTTCCTATATACCCTTTAGAGTAATTCCCACAGGTGACTGTGAGTGAAACATTGCAGAGCCAAGTCTAGTAAATCTATATAGTTGATCTTTGGCTGTGCCATATCCTGTACCTTACATCACTTCCTCACAAACAAAATAAAAAAGGTGAAAATGTTTGGAAGAAATGAGTGGCTTTTTCAACTGTAGTTTTTTATATGCAGCTAATTAATACAGCGTCTAGCAAAGAAGCTGCATCAAAGGCATCAGTGTGACTAAAAACAGAGACAGAACAAATACATGATATAAGGCAATTGAATGTCATAGTATGTAGTCATTCCTTGTGGTTTGTACTAAACTCTCAGTTTGAATTTTTTTAAGACTTTAAACTACAAAGTGCTGATTCTGACCAAGGTTCCATGAATCTGAACAAGAGGCATTAGCTGTAATGTGGCTAAAAATAAGTCAGACAGGTCTAATGGTAAATGGCAAAAGTTACACATTAGTTTGTAACCCAATAACATGTATTACATTATATTTACAGGCAGTACTTCATTCTTCAGTCAGACCTAGGCATTCTTACATTTAGTTTCAGCATCTATGATGCTACCACATCTATTACTTGTCTTTCTTACAGCTCAGTAGAATGTTTTAGTATCACCTTTCAGGCGTATAATTCACCAATGTCCCTTTACTTTCCACTGTCATTTTTCTTTTTTAATTGCCATCCTCAGCAAATCATTTTACAAATTTGTCATGTTATGCTTTTCTTCCTATTTGTGTAAAATGATTCTCAATACTCCCTTATCTTTTACTGAGCAGATCTGCTGATTCCCCAACAAAATGATACAGGTATAGGATTCATTATCTGGAAACCAATTATTCAGAAGGCTGCAAATTATAGGAAGGCCATCTCCCATACACTCCCTTTTAAGCTAATAATTCTAAATTTGAAATTTACTAAAAATAACAGTACCATGATCTCAGCTAAGATATATTTTTATTGAAAGCAAACTAATCCTATTGAGTTTATTTAATGTATAAATGATTTGTAGCAGACTTAAGGTATGGAGATCCCAATTACAGAAAGATTCCCGATCGGGAAAACCCCAGGTCCCAAGCATTTTGGATAATAGATCCTATAGCTGTATAGTTCTTGGAAAGATAAGCAAGGAAATGCTAATGTTCTTTTCTTGCAATTTTTCTTCATTATTATTTAAAGTTTTTAATAATTTGCCTTTCTCTGCTACATCTTTTCAACTTTTAAAAATGGGGGTCACTGACCCCGGCAGCTAAAACCTATTGCTCTGTGAGCTTACAATTTTATTGTTACTAGTAACTTTTTATTCCTTATCTTTCTGTTCAGTCCCTTGTCTATTCTTATTACACTCTCTCATTTAAACTACTGTCTGGTTGCTAAGTTAAACACAACTCTAGCAACCCGACGGCTGCTGAAATTCCAAACTGGAGAGCTGCTGAACAAAAAAAACGAAATGCCTGGAAAACCGTAGAAAATGAAAACCACTTGGAAATTGTCTCAAAATATCAATGTCTGTGTCATACAAAAGTTTATTTAAAGGGGAACAACCCCTATAATGCTCAGGCAGAAAAAATAATGCCCTGCTGGAATCAATCTTTCCCTAATTGGCTATGGTGGGTGCCCTATCTATAGCTCGCAGGGGATGTGGTACTGACTTGAATGCCACTCATCCCTGTGGTTCTGAGACATTACACTTCCATGATTCCCTCTTGACTAAAATACAGTAGTTGGAGGCATTCTGATCTCCCGGGTTCTTCCTGGGAGAGGTGATGCTCTTTTGTCCTTTCATTTTCATTGTGCTCACAGATCAAGGGGAGGAGTAGGCATCATTTCTTACAGAAGCATTTTTGTGTTCTGTACTGCAGTTATCCCTAGCATGTTAAAGTGTGTGCATCCAAGTGCTTGTTTCAAAATGTACGGTAATTTTTATTAGCATATAAATTGACAGTCCTCTTTCATGAAATATGCAAAGCTGGGTGTAAGGAAATGGTTTTTATCCTCTTGGTCAAGGGTATGCTTCTTTCCTGTAACATTGCATTCTGTATATACGTTTAATGTAAATAAGTAAAAGTCTATATTCAGAGTTTTATTTTATTTGTATTAAAAATCTTTTTCTACTTTAAGAATTGTAAACCTTTGTGTTAATAAATTGACATTAATTAAACAGAATTGACTCATCATTTATTATTATTTATATCACTTTTTAAATTTCATATATGTGAATATAGCTTCATCTTAATGTGATTTAAATGCTTGAGCATTTCGGAGACCAAGATGACACTCAGTTTAATCTCCAAAGGATTTCTGCACTTGAAAAGACAATTTTAAGACTTCAGGCTTGGGAAATGTACTATTCGTTCAATGATTAAGTAAGCCATGGTTTTTAGGTTTTACAGTTCTAACATTCGTACAACTTGGACACAAGAGTAGAGCTGAAAAGCGATTATATTTTTGCTTTCTTGAACAAAAGCGATAGCACAATGACAATGACTCTCCATTATAAAATCACTAAGGCCATATAAAGAATTGAATCATTACTTTGAACAAAGAACTTTAAAGATATTTTGTGTTCAGTATCACTGTACACTGTTATGATTACTGCAGTCACCTATTGAAATAAATTCCCCTATTTTTGGCACAGACAGCATGTTTCCATGGCACTCCTTAATGCTACTTACAAAATAAGACATGGTTTGTTGTTTTTACCATAGATTCTAGCGATGTCAATACAACATGGCGAAATTTAATAAAAGTAGCAAATAGAAAAAAAAAATTGCACAACTAAGAATAAAAATTAGCATTTTAAAATGTAATATTCTTCATTAGACTGTTACTGGGGAATGTAATTAAAGCCGGTACTAGTGAAGAGCAAAATTTTTTTGTCAGGTTTTGCTGCATACAAAAATGCCCATAGACTCTAATATACAGGTATGTGATCCGGTATCCGGAAACCTGTTATCCAGAAAGCTCCGAATTTCAGAAAGCCCATCTTCAATAGACTCCATTTTAATCAAATGATTCAGAATCTTAAAACTGATTTCATTTTTCTTTGTACTGATAATACTGTAACTTGTAATTGATCCCAACTAAGATATAATTAACCCTTATTGGGTGCAAAACAATCCTATTGGGTTTAATTAATGTTTTTTTCATTTTTTAGTAGACTTAAGGTATGGAGATCCAAATTACAGAAAGACCCCATATCTGGAATATCCTTGGTCCCGAGCATTCTGGATAAAAGGTCCTTCATAGCAAAACAGGACAGATTTGTCCATCACTAGGCAGCACAACTTTTATTACATTTTCCCCTTAAATACACATAGCTCACTTGGCGTAAACCTTTGGAGCATACATAACTATTCCAGTATAGTTTGCGCACTGGCGCAAACTATAGAATTCACAATCTTTCTTCCACAGGCGGAAGTGAGCACTAAACAGGTTCTGGGTTCACAAAAGCTGAAATAAATCTGTGCAAAGAAAAATTTGTTGAGGAATACATTTTCGCATCGCAAATATTTTTCCTGTTAACAACTTTAATTACAATCGCCAATTGTAATTACTGATTAATTCTGTAATCATATAAAACGCACAAAGTTAGAGGCTTTTTTTGGTGCTCCAATATGACTCCTTCTATCATTATATGACACATTTGTATTCCAGTCAGGCCCCGGTGTGTATTTCTAAAACATCAGGCACTGACTTAACTACCAAAGGCAGACAGACTTTAAACCTTGTCACCAGTCTAACACCAGATCATGGAGCATTTAAGAGGAACCTGTATGTGTACAATAGGGAGTACAGGGGGTAGAAGAGTCTTTTTAAAGGTAAACTATATCATTATTACTACCGTTATGCTTTGTTTACATCATGCTGATATATATAACAGCAATTTACAGAGATGCTAATCATATACACCATTCCCTGCCCCAGAAATGCTTACAATGATATTTCCATACAAACATCACACAAATGAGCACATACATTAACAAAATATATTCTTTCTTTTGTCCCCCTCTGACATCAAAGACTGATAGGTATAAGCATTTATTTCACAGTGCATTTAAAGTACAAAGAATAATATTACCAGTAGATTACAGATTACTATTAAAAAGCACAACTGCCCTCTCCCACCAGACATGTAGGTTTCATGCCATAAGCTTTATAAACCATGAAGTACTAAGAAGCAAAAAGAGAGAAGTATATGCACCAAAAAAAACCTAAAAAGGAAGAACTAAATAAATGCGAAGACATGAAAAATGGCTCTGTACAAACCCCTTTAAGTATTGCTGTCTTTTATGAGGAGCATTTTTAATCTAAAAATATGTAGACTGTACTAGGATAAAATGTCCATTTCTAATTTGTTCTGTTTTCCTAATGCAAATAATAGAAATCCCAAGTCATGGAATGCAAAACTCTCCCAGAGATCTCCAGGCTTCACAGTCAGGAGTGACAGATTTGCAGAATTATGCAGCGCTAAATCTAAGTACCAGGGTTGCCTAGTAACCAAGAAGGTCTGTGTTGACTCAACAGTATGCTAACTATATATCCCTTTCTGAAATTACCTACATTGAAAAGGTCTGTGACCCTGAGGAAAATCAGATTACTTTAAACTATTAACAGGACAAATACACTGAAATATCTCTTGGTGCATTTGTTCCATATGATTAAAGCACATTTTGTTCTGTCAAACCATGCATGAAACATTCATATATTCCTGCTGCCCTGTCATTCAGTCAGTAGCAAGCATCAGAACAATTCCACTAGTCACAATTACGATTCTGCATGCTGTGTTAATACATTAAACAAAGTCCTGCTTGAAGCTAGAACTGTATCTGAGCAAATATACTTTGGGCTTAGCTTAACAGTTGTTGGTTAAGTGCAGTAGATAAATGTAGTGGTAACAAAGCAGTATGTTACAGATCTAAATTGGTTTAAAGCAGTATCCAATGTGGTTTGTATCCCCTTGATTTAATGCCCTTTAGGGTTTAAAAACTTTTTTATTGCTAACAACTCTTCTAAATGGTTTCAGAGGATATGCACCACCTGAAGCATATCTCCCCAGAGAAGCAAAACATAGGTGGAATAGCTGTTTAAATAATTAACTTTAAACAGCTGATAAGAAATGCACATTGCAGTGTCCTGCTCCTGAGCTTCTACTGAATGCATTTTGTTCTAATAGCGCAATCATTTAATGGCAAGTTTTATTTGCTTATATTTATTAACATATATAGGGTGCATGCCTTAATCAAATACATTTTATTACAAAAATGATTTGGCATGAAAACTGTTTTCCAATGCAGAAAAATATGACAATCATACACAAAAAAACCCTAAATCTTAAAAAAAAGTTTTGCGATAGTCCCCTTAGGCTGATGCCACACCAGGCGTATGGTGTATATTTTTGGCAAGCGAAAAAATGCTTGCCGAAAATATGCGCTATACGCACCATATGTCCCCTACATGTGCCTGCACCCGAGCGTATCTCATTCATTCAGATACAGGCAAAGGTAGGAGCATATGATAATATTTTTGGCAAGCGTTTTTCTGCTTGCCGAAAATATACGCCATACACTATGGGGCACATTTACTAACCCACGAACGGGCCGAATGCGTCCGATTGCGTTTTTTTCGTAATGATCGGTATTTTGCGATTTTTTCGTATTTTTTGCGTTTTTTTCGGCGTCTTTATGATTTTTGCGAAAAAACGTGAGTTTTTCATAGCCATTCCGAAAGTTGCGCAAAGTCGCGATTTTTTCGTAGCGTTAAAACTTGCGCGAAACGTCGCGCCTTTTAAGTGTTAATGCTACGAAAAAGGCGCGACTTTGCGCAACTTTCGTAATGGCTACGAAAAACTCGCGTTTTTCGCAAAAATCGTAAAGACGTAGAAAAAATCGCAAAAAATACGAAAAAGTCGCAAAATGTTCGTTTTCCAATCGGAATTTTTCCAATTCGGATTCGAATTCGTGTCTTAGTAAATCAGCCCCTATGTGTGGCATCAGTCTAAACCACCCCACCCCATACCCATTTTTTGTTAGGTGATACTGCTATTAAAAACAATGCTTGGTGCATTACGTTGGGGTTCTCACAGCCCCTGTCCTGCCCTGTGTGAGTATGTTTATTTGGAAAATGCCATAAATCTCTAGTACAAAGTATAAATGAACAAAAAAAACTGCACTTAAAAGGGAAGCTTTTTTATGTGCACAAACCACAATTCCTAAGATGTTTCTTGCTAGATGTTGTTCCCCATGAGTATCTTGGCACAATAAGCACCGATTTCCTTTCTTTGTGTATCTTCTCTGAGCACGCAGTGTTCCTCTCGGTTATCTGAAAGCCATTTCTGAGGGGCAGCAACAATTCTTTGCTAATTAGCTCTAAAAGCCAAACAAACTGTTTTGACTAAAAAATGCATTTTTTTAAATGAGAATTTTTAAGCTACCACTTGTTAAATAAAAAAAGAAGAAAGAAGAAAGCTAAGCTGTCCTTTTCTCCAAGGATAAAGGCAAAAAAACAAAGGCAAAAACTCAGTCCCTTGATAAATAATTGTTGCCCATTTTTTTCCTCTGCTACTTGTTCTGAACAGCATGAAGCCGAGTTTGTGCAGTTTAATCTCCAGATCCTCTCAGACACAGACAGCATGCAATTATTGTGCATTTAAAAACACATTTCCCTGGGCTTTTATTTCTACAGCTGAACTTGACAGATGCTACTTGACACTGCTGGAATTTAAGCAACAACATTTTTTTCTAGCCTGTGCTGTAGTTGTATTAAAGGGATAATAAAACAATTTTATCCTTTCTTTTTTTTTTTCTTTAAATTCATTTGAACTGGCGCATTAAGGGGAATGCATATAAGGCTAATGCCAGGCGAGGCGTAGGGCGGATATTTTCAGCAAGCGGAAAAGTGCTTGCTGAAAATACCACCCTACGCCTCCTACATGTGCCTGCACCCGAATGAATAAGTGCCAGGGAGCTTAAACTGGAAGCAAACAACCAAAACTGCTTGTTCCATTCCACTTCTCTGCATTTCTTCAACAGATATTGGGTAGCTATGCAGGGAAAAGACTAGTTAAAAGGGTAAATGCAGGGTTTTATTCTCCTGTAATGAATTTAGGCATATGCATAGCCAAGGCTAAAATCTGTTTAGCAAACACTGATGCTTCCAACACTGAAGCATTTCACACCACTTTTAATGGCAGAAAGCCATTTTTAATCGTAGATTTGTCGCACTGATTTAATTCAGTTCCGTCAGGTTTGATGTGGTGTAAAGTAATGGTGTCATTTGAAGAGGAAGGTAAATGAATAGGAAAGGACCTGAATAGTTTTTTGGCTCGGGGGTCAGTGACCCACATTTGAAAGCTGCAAAGAGTTAGAAGAAGAAGACAAATAATTTAAAGACAATAAGAAATAGATAATGACGACCAATTGAAATGTTGATTAGAATGGGCAACTAAGAGTTAACTTAAAGGTGAACCACCCCTTTAAAACAAAACAAAAAGCCTTGAGATTCAAATGTTTGCAGACTCTGTAATTAACATTTTATAATATTTATACCATTCTGTTCACAATATATTTCTCAGGCGAGAATCTAAATTAAGAGGGAAAAAAATGCATTTAAACATTCTCCTTTTTTCCCCAAACAACATATTTTACTTATTGTTATTCAAAAATATTTTGGCATAAATGGTTCCATTTAACAAGAGAATAAGAGGGAGACACAAGTCCCCTTTGCTTTTCAGCACAATCAAAAGAAAGCAGTCAATTTAAAAGAAATAATGTTTTTTTGCATAAATCTGATATTAATGAAAATACCTTCATTGCCTCTTAGAGTAGATTAACACAGATATGTTGAAAAAACATCTGCAAATGCAGGATGAAATGCAACAGATCAAAAAAAGAAAACCTTGAACCTTTTACAGTGAAGCCTAATAAGCTGCATTGCATCTGTAGGACTTCAGAAAATAATAGATTCCATTTCTAAACTACTTTGCCCAGGCTGCAAAAATATAAATAAGGCAACGTTTTAAAGAATAATATTTTAACTAACACAATATTCTATAAAACAACAACATTGGCTGTTACAGACTTAATTGTTGAATACTGTCTGTATTTATTTTTAGTTACAGCTATGGCAGTAAGGGAATATCAAGCATTTTGTCAGCCAATGCTACTGTATTAGCAGTTCAGGAGATGGGGCAAAATGCTCAACCCCTGATGGGGCAAATCTATGCTTCAAAGCGATTATACCAGCAATAGCACATAAATATAGGTGTCTATATCAGAAAAAAACTATTGGTCTGTTACTAACATAGGCACAATATAGGTCTATCCTGTCTAAAGCCAGACATCTTTAAATGGGTAAACTGGCTAGAAAAAGACAATTTGCAATTTTTGTTGGCTTTCATTATGATGTCAGTTGACCTGGGAGATTAAGGGTTATAAGGTTTTACTAACAGAGCCCTATTTGCATGTTGTATTAGTCTGTATGATGTGTAATCCCTATGTTATGATGTTTATGCACTATTTGTAGTGACATGTAGGTGCTTTATTAACACCCAGTAACTACACCGTCGCACACATAATTCATGTGCAGTAATTGCTGCAGGTCACCTAATTGTCAGTAAATGAATGCTCCCGGGTTGGAATGTGGTCAGAGAAACCAGAGTATGTATGTATGTATATCTTTATTTATAAAGCGCTACTTATGTACGCAGCGCTGTACAGTAGAATTCATTAATACAGACAGGGGGTTAAAAATAATGGATAAATACAAAATGGATAAATACAAAGTACAACAATAAATACAATAAATACAAGGTGCAGTTGCAATAAGAGTAAGAAACACAAGATGAAGGAGGTCCCTGCCCCCTAGAGTGCTTCAATACTACAGTGCTTTTACACCTAAGAATGATATATGCTGTAAAATAGAATAGTCATATTTTAGTAAAAACTTAACATTTTTAAATTCTGCAGATCTCTTTCAATATGTAACACTTGTAAATAATTATTTACATCTCGCAGGGCAACTCGGCATCTCTGCTCTTTCCCCTGTCAATGAAGAAGTGAGCGGTTTGAAACATTTATATGGCAAATGACTAAAGGTGACTATTTCTGTAAAACATACAGGATAACCTTTATTCTAGATACATTTATCAAATAACTGTTATTTCACTTTCAGCATAATTATAAAATTGTTGCTTTCTTTTTAAAGAAGTGAAATAATGATGATAATTTCAAAATTAAAACCTGATGAAATGTCTGATGAAAATTAAAAACCCATCATGTTCAAAATCCTGATTTCACTTTATGGTGAACAGAAAATTGTTCTATGTCCTACTTTTTTATTATACGATCTCCTTGCAGTGGAAGAAGCCATGCTGCTCAGTGTTAGGGATCAGCTGACTGCTTGCAGTTTACGCTGATGCCACACGTGGTGTTTTTCCGCTGCGTCTTTTCTCGGCCTAAAAACGCCGCACAAGCAACACATGGCGTTTTTCAGCCTAGTACTGGTGACGTAAGCAAATCCCATTTCCATGGTGCTAATAGTGCGAAATAGCAAAAAACGTCGCGTATTTCCGCTAGGTCTGGCAGCTGCCTTTGCGTATACATAGGAATTGCTTGATTTTCAAATACTGGCGTATTTCGGCCTACGCTTGAAAAATCCGTGCTAAGGCGTTTTCTAGCGTATTTCCGCATTGTGTGGTTTGCTTCGAGTCTTTTCAAGCTGTTTCTATGGACGATGATATCGGGCGTTTTTCAGCCGCCGAGAGAATTAGAAAATACGCAGCGGAAAAACGCCACGTGTGGCATCAGGCTTATTTGGATGAAGCACTTGTCAGTCCAGTGGGAAACTTTGTGTATTTTTTTAAAACCCTGGTCAAACAGTTGAAAAATAATCCCTGGCACGTTTGCTGTACAACTGAACCCTTTATAACTCTTTGATCACAGTTGTTTTACAATATACATTTTAGTCGACCGTTTCACTGCCAGTAAAGGCCTACAATCCTTTCTAGTTTTAAAAGAAAATAGAATACAATTTTAAATTGAGAAAACAAAATATAGTTTACTTTTTATAAAGCTAATGATAAAAAGAGACTATAAAAAGAATTAAAAGAGACTATATTTAAGACATCTTTGGTTTACAGGTATAGGACTCTTATCCAGAAACCCATTTTCTAGAAAGTTCCACATTACAGGAATAACATCTCCCATAGACTCCATTATAAGCAAATAATTCTAATTTTTAAAAATGATTTCCTTTTTCTCTGTAATAATAAAACAGTACCTTGTACTTTTTACTAAGATATAATTTGGAAGCAAACCAATCCTTTTGATTTAAACAATGTGTAAATATTTTTTCTTATAGGCAATCTAACCCTAAGGGACAAATTTATCAAAATGTGAGTTTAGAGCTTAATACATAAAAACTCATCCACGTTCTATTCACTCCTATGGGATTTTTAGAAGCGTATTTATGAAATGGTGAACCCTAACTTTCACTCTGATAAATACACTTACTAATAATATTAAAGAAATGGCGACTTTACCAAGGTGTTGTATTTTATGCTGCTGGACACAGAATCCAATGCTATTATTTTACACATAGAATCTGTTAAAGGAATACTGTCATGGGAAGACGTTTTTTTTTTTTTACAAAACACATCAGTTAATAGAGCTCCTCCAGCAGAATCCTGCATTGAAATCTGTTTTTCAATAACACAAAGATTTTTTTTACATTTTGAAATTTCACATGGGGCTAGCCATATTCTTCATTTCCCATGGTGCCACAGCCATGTGACCTGTGCTCTAATAAACTGCAGTCACACTTTACTGCTCAGCTGCAAGTTGGAGTAATATCCCCCCCCCTCGCAGCAGACGATCAGCAGAACAATGGGAAGGTAGAAAGATAGCAACTTCCAGTAGATATCAGAATAGCACTCAATAGTAAGAAATCCAAGTCTGGCTTGGGACTCCTCCAGATACATGTGAGTAGGAGAAACAATAGGTAATCTGAAAACAGTTCTAATGTGTGTTTCTTAAATCTCGTGGGGTTTCCTTTATGATTGCTCAAGCTGAATCCTAACAAGCAGTCTAAAACTATTAATATTTTAGAACCTGGTAAAATAGTAAATTAATATAATTAGCAAAAGTGCTCATAAAAGTAGTCTATGTAAGTTTAAATTAATTCCTTTTTGAGTGAAAACCCTTTCTGGATTGGTTAAATGAAAATGAGAAGAAGAACATTTTAGCTATTTTGTACAACTCAAAATTCTAACAATATTCCTTTAGTTTAGTAATCCAGCATAATACTAATCAAGAGTCATGATATGTTATTGTATGCTTTGTTGTAATATTTACCTGTAATCCTAAATGGATGTTACAAGTTATATCTGCCAATGTATATGCAACTATTTCAAATAAAATGAAAAAAATATTCTTTTTTGAGAATAAAGGTTGTTGATATTAATGCACTTTTGTCCATCGGTTTGATTCTGGGTGGTTATAGAGAAAATGACTCCAGCAACTTAGATTGGAACAAGCAATGTAATCAGCTTTTTGCTCTAAACTCTTATTTGTATATGGGAAAACAAGAAGAACAGCAGAGAAACTGAGCACGGTTATATCTGATAAATTACATTACAGCATACACTACAATAACAGGAAACCACAGTGGATTACTTTGTAATACTCCTGTTCCCAGGCTGGAGTTATGGAAATCAATAAGACATCATTTATCCTTTTAGCATTTACTGTTTACTACTAGCTCTGCCATAATAATATATTGTCAGCGTATTAGTACATTGGTCATGGCATGATTTGTCATTGTTGCTTTGTCACTGTTCCCTTATTATATCAAGCAGAGATGCGACTGAAAGTCCAACACCTGAAATAGCTTCTGCCACACTGTGAAAATTAATGGACTCTTGATGTCATAGCCAATAACCCAGGTCCTATATCACTTTGTAGTTCCCATTTTTCTGTTCTTCTGAGTGTGCTGCTGCCACCATCCATGTTAATACAAGCAGACATCTTTGGTCCTCTGTGAAATAACACTGGAATGCTTGGCTAATGAGCAATATCCTGATCTGTGGATAGTCTGTTGCTATTTCTACTGTAATTTGGAAATCCTATTCACAAAACCAGCCAAAAATCTCATTTTACAACTTGAAAAAGCAACAAACCTGGGTTTTTCTGGATAAGAAGTTTTTCTGCAATCTGAATCTCCATAGTCTCCAAGTCTACGAAATTTGTTTACACATAATTAAATCAAATATTTGTTTCCAATAAAGATTAGTCATATCTTAGTTGGGATCAAGTACAAGGTACTGTTATTATGGAGAGAAAAAGGAAATCATTTTTATATTTTGGATTAAAATGGAGTCTATGGGAGATGCCCTTCCCATAATTCAGAGCTTTCTGGATAATGAGTTTCTGGGTGGATTCCATAGCTGTAATACATTTTAAGTCAGTAGTAATGATTTTCCCTTGCTATCCTTAATAATATGGTAATTGATCGTAACTAAGCTGCATAAATCCATATTGGAGGCAAAACAATCCTACTGAACTTTTTTAATGTTGAAATGTTTTAACTAACCATAAGTTATAGTGAGCCAAACTATGGAAAAAAAACCTATCCGGAAAAGCCCATGTCCCAAGCATATAGGGTCTATTTGACAATGTAAAAAAAATGCTTTAATAAAGTGGTCTGGATGTCTTCCTTGTCAATAGTCTCCGTAATCATGCACACATGCTTATATCAAAGGATCATATTGCTACATTATAATGTTGTGTTGGACTAGTGTCCTATTAATAAATGGGAATTACCCTGTCATTGAGCATAGCATCTAAGTGTCAACATGTATTCATTTCAGTGTGATTATAGGTGACATTTGTAGGAGAGTGTATTCAAGTGGCTGGGAACAGGCTGCAGCCAAGCTGCGCTGGTTTTCTGCCAAAGCTATGCCTCTTAGGATAACACAAGCATAGGAAGTGGTTTACTAAACACTGGAATAACATCCAGAATTTATATTTAGCAGCCTGGAATCACCCAAATGTAACAAATAAAGGAAGCTGGAGAGGCAAAATACATTTCTGAAATAGTGAAAATTTTGTGTCAAACTACATAAAAATTAATACAGCAACAAACTCATAGTCCTCACCCTGTAGTGTATGAGAGGAGGAGCTGACTCAGTTTATAGCCCTGTTGCTTTTGTGTTTTGGTAGCGATCAAAGCAGTTAAAGGGACAAGTAAGCTAGTGTGCAATATCATCACCTCTGTAGTCCTATAATTTGCACACGTCAGTGAACTCTTTCATTAGGGGTGTTATCCACAGCGATCGGTTTCCATCTGCGGGTTGAGGCAGGTTCCTAAAAGGGAGCATAAAGCCTCTTTCATGTGAGGGCTCTACCTGACAAAATATTTTGTGGCTCTAAATCAGTCAACACAAAGGAGAAAACAAACAGATGTAGCTCTCCTTAAACAGCAGTGCCCAGCTAGGTTATGTATGATCGGTTTGTTCAGTTTTACTGTACAGTGAAATATGAGCAAGTTAGTCACTGTTCTCTGACCCGAAAAAAATTAGACATGGAACATGCTGTTTCTCTAGGGGTGGCAAGCAATTATACAGTGTCTGGGGGTTGATAGTTTGCTAGTTATAAATCATATGTACAAAACCAGCTAAATCTTGGAGAATATTGTTCCACTCACTAGGCAACAGTATCTGTAATGGGGGCTGCTAAATCTGTAAGTGGAGTAAGAGTGACTATGTAGGGTTTTCATATTACTGATTATTCTTATAGATTTGTTTTTGTTAAATGAATTAGCTATTTATGATCATCAGGTGTTTACAGATTCTATTAAATTCTGAATCTGAAAATGATTGCACAGCTTTAATTCCATTATTAAGGATATCACATTATTCACAAATGCATTCCCAAAACCAGGAACTGAACACCTTTGGCAAAAAAGCATTACTTGGGAAATCGTTCATTTGGTCAGGGGTGCTCATTTATCACACTGGGCAATTTTGCACTGGCCAGTAAGCTATGGCAGCCAACCAGTGCCTTGCTTTCACTGATTAACCTGCGGCTGGCTACAAAAAAAATATCTCATTGGTTGCTATGGGCTACTGCCCAGGTACAAATGTGTCCAGTGTTGTTAAATGAGCTCTAAACTGACTGTATTTGTCCCCAGTATCCCCCCATTGTTCTGATCTTGTTCAGTCTTTTTCTCTAGTGTCTGCAACACACCATGGGCCAGATTCATGAAATTACGAGTTTGAATCCCGAATGGGATAAATTCGGATTGGATACGACAATTTCTTAAGATCACAAATATCACAAAAATGCTTACGAAAAAATCGTATTAGTCACGATAATATCGTATTGGTGATCCGAAATTTTCATCCCGAATGATTGTAAACAGCAGGAAAACCTTTCTGACTTTGATCCTTCTGTGCATGATTTTGGAAGTCTCCCATAGGACTCAATGGCACTCTGCAGCTCCAACCTGGCCCAAGGAAAGTCTCCCATAGGACTCAATGGCACTCTGCAGCTCCAACCTGGCCCAAGGAAAGTCACGATAATGAAGCTTGAATGAATCCGAAACTTTTGTAATCGGGGCAACAATACAATTTTGTCGCACAAATTTTGTCGCAAAGTACAAGAGTATGAAAAAGTTGCCGAAAATACGCACAGAGCTTTCGAAAGAACGCTCGAAGCGTTCGAGAATTAGTAAATGTGGCCCCATGTGTTCTAAATCATTCTGGCTGCTGGGGAGGCTGTTTCAGGTGAGCAAAACCTTAGTTGAAAGTGAGGTTACATCTGTTAAACATACAAAGAAGCTGCTACATGGCTGATTAATAAACAATTCTGATGCAAACTTTATATTGGCAAAGGGGAGTGAGTAAAATGTCTGTAGCAGAGGAGCACTCCAATTAAAGTAACTTTGTTGCGTCTCTATGCATCCAGGAAAACTGCAGACAGTACTAGTTTCCACATTGCCATGCAATTCATATTTATGAATTAATAATCAGCCTTGTATAAATTTATTTAAGAGGATGATCCTATTTTAAATAGACAGGTAAAAATCCTAGTCTTCTGGCAGCTTAGGGTTCCATCTCCATTTTCAATGAAACCAGACAAGATCATTCTTTTATCTGAGAACAATAAAATCACACTGTGGGACAGATGAGATGTGAAGGTGAACTGCCCTTTTATAGCTGAAGTAGACATTCATTTGGAATTTCTGCAGAATCTAAATAATAAAGTCCATTTTACCATAGCAACAAAGCAGTGGTTCAAATAACAGACAGTGCAAGATAAATAGAAGAATGCCTAAATGGAAAGATAAAACAAAAGAAACAATAACATTTGTAGCTTCACAGAACAATAGTTTTAACTACCAAGTGTGAACTCCCCGTGCTTCACAGTATCATCATTTTATTAAGCTAAGGCTTCAAACAAAATCAGAAGAAAAAATAAAAATGATGATAAACCACTGATTTGTATGCTGGACTGTATTTATACATATATAGGCACCTGTGGCAACTTAGAGGGGCAACCAATGGGTGCCTATATATAGCCACAACTGGACAAATCCAATTCTCAGGGGGGGTATGTCTCTCTTTAGCAATCAGCTCAAATGGACTGTGAGTGCACCAGTCACAAGTATTTATTTATAAAAATGATTGATTATTTCTGAATTTAAAATGGTTCTTGCTGCTTTTAATCCTTAAGCCAAAAATGACTTTGCCGAAAACAAAATGCCCAAGCAAACATTCTGGATTTGCAAAGGATATTCAATCCCTTCGTGCTTGTTTGGCATAATTATTATTATTAATTACTATTATTGAAAAACATATCATACCAACAATCATATTTGTATTTCTTATGCTGATCACAATTTTGAGGATCCGTAGATGGTTACATTTGCAAACAACATTCCCTATGTTATCAGACACACTCCCTACAACAGCAAGCAGCCATTGTTGAAGATAGAATGGTCCATGAGGTACACATCATCCTAGCTTCCTGTTCACACGCCAATACTTAGAAAGTAAAGTATGAAAGACTGAATTAACCATTTAAAAGCATGCATGAGAACTGGAAAATTCTTAGAGTGTAGATTTTACCTTAAACTTGAATTCAGTGTAACTATACAAACATATATGTCCTCAGCAACAAGGTTTTGGCATTTTAAATGTTTTTCTTATATCCTTCCTGTTCCTATGCTACTGTATATAACAGTCTATATTTGGTTAGAAAGTACTACAACGAATTATGGGAAAAAACAATAAACCTCTAACGAATTATGGCAAATAACAATAAACCTCTTTATAGAAACTAACATAGAAGCTTTGAAGCTGTTTGTTTTTAGAAACAAGTGTAACGGCAAAGTCAAGGAACTCATATTATCGTAGTGTAAATGTCCCAGTATGTTGCATTCAATTGCAGCTAATGGTTATTCATCTCAAATGACTAGTTTTTAAATGTCAGTTTAGTAGCAATTACATTTTTACAGGAACTAGAAGAGCTAGAAGAGTTTAAGAATTAGCATTTGAAAGTAGGTTAAGGGAGCAGATATGACTTACACACAGTACAGGAAGCACCATTTAATTTCATTTCTTCCTGTAAGTTATCAGGTATTTCAAAGAAACTAACAACCACTAAAGACATAATTACTGTAGCAACAAAGCTCTATAAAACATCAATATTAGAATAAGAACAGCAGTGTAAGAACAGCTGTAGCTAGATGGACAGTGGAGGCTTAGCAGCTGAATCAGAGAAAGTCAGACTTGCTTTAGTCCATCAGATACACACACCTACCTGGTTAAAGGCTCTAAAGACTAGCTGAATACTGACCTTGTCTGCCCGGTCCTATTTAAAGACATTGTTTTGTTAATTTTCTGATTTTTAAAGGCACTCAGATGCTGTATGCAATAAAAAAAAAGTTTTCCAATCCTAAATCCTGCCAACGAGCAACCCACCTAGGTGTTTAAAATCAGTAACGTGGTTAATAACCTATTACCCATTAACCTTGCTAAAGGTCCCCATACACGGGTCGATTCTAGCTGCCGATATCGGTCCCTTAGACAGATTCGGCAGCTAATCGGCCTGTGTATGGGCACAACCGACTGGCCTGCCTGACTGATATATCTGGCCTGAAATCGGCCAGATATCGATCGGGCAGGTTAAAAAATCTAGTCAGACCGACTTTACCTATACCCATGGTTATAATTCCCCAGGGCCAAACGATCGAATTAGCCTGGATTCTCCCGATATCGCCCACCCGTAGGTGCGAGCGGATCTGAAGGTGTATGGGCACCTTTTGTGCCAAAATGATTGTAGTGCCCATGTTTGCTGAAGTACAACTTACCTTGTTTTTCTTGGGTTAGCTGGCATTATTTAAACAAGCATAAAAGCTAACGTCAGCCTTAATTCTGACAAGCTGAGATTTTTTTTTATGACAATTAGGTCAACTTCAGTTTCTGTGATTAATCTTGGGGATTTAAAAAGTTTAGATGGATTATTGATAATGTCTATGGATAGAGTAATTGTTAACTATTTACCTACAGTATTGTCAAGTGATTTATGTCCAAGTCATATTATTATAGCAATTATTTTAATTTTACATTATTTTTTTTATTAATGAATTCATTAATACATTTAGATGTATATTTCTGCCCCTATCAAAATCAGTAACTGACCATCTTCTTAAAACCTGAAGTTACATCTTACCCACTACCAGCAGCATAACTACAGAGGAAGCAGACCCTGTGTGTACATGTAAAGGGCCCAGTAAGGCCCAAATAAACAAGCAATTTTAGTTTATATAGGTGAAACTACCAATATTTTGGGGCCCCAAACTGTGTGGGGCCCAGTAATATCCAGTTAACACCACTGTCCACTACAACATTTTATAGCATTATTTCACATATGCTACTTCTTGTGGTGATAGAAACTATCAGCAATTTTGAAATGGCTAGGTGACAATTTAGGCACTAGATTTTATTTTAGTAATCCTTTATTGTATGCAGTTAGGAATGCAGTAATAGAGGAAAGCATTAGTTTAGCAAACTGATTATATCAATTCTTTGATGTTATTTATAGCTCAAGTCGATTCTCTATTGTAATTTAGATGGATTACAATTTTAATGGACTTCTTTGTCCTAATACTTATAGATGTAACAAATATACTGGTCTGGAACCCTTAAATGCACAATCTCACTTGTATCTACATTAAATCAAATGTGTTGCTTAGATGATTTCTTTTCCAATTTGTCCGCACCCCATTTCTAAGATGATAACATTTACCATAAAATTTGAATAATCCCCAAAGGAAAATGCCAAGACCTATGGTTTTCCAGATAACAGGATTCCAATAGGATTGTTTTGCCTATAAAAAGGATGAATTATATCTTAGTTTGGATCTTTACTAATCCACAAACGCTCCGAGCATATTTTCAGTGACTTTTTCGTACCTTGCACAACTTTTTCGTATTTTGCGCGACTGTTTTGTACTTTGCGACAAAATTTGTGCGGCAAAATCGTATTGTCGCACCGAAGTCGGAAAGGTTTTCCTGCATTTTATGATCGTTTGGTAAGAAAATTTTGTGACTTTCGGATCGCCAATATGATATTATTGTCACTAATACAATTTCATAAGCACATTCGGGATATTTGCGATCTTAAGAAATTATCGTATCCAATCCAAATTTATCCCATTCGGGATTCGAACTCGTGTTTTCATGAATGTGCCCCTAATAGTACACAAATCAGGTTATAGAAAACAGAATACCACCTGGATGATGGCAAGTGCAACATATACCTGGCATTTATAGTCCATCACAAATATTGTGATTTTGATTTGCTACTATTCCCCTCACCTAAAGCACACTTTTTTAATTGTTTCTCTGCTCCACAGAAGTGCTGCCATCTTCAAGGGCTCTATCCTTACAAGGAATGTACTAACTACTAATTCAGTGTTCAGAAGCTCACCTAAAAAGGCCACTCTCATCCAGTCTCAAAAACTCTATATTACTTTAATTTAAGAGAATATTTGAGACTAACATGCATTTCGGAGTGGTTCAGCATGACTTGTGTTTGGTTGCATGTGTCCCAGAATGTACAAAAATTGCAGTACAGTAAGCTTCATCAAACACACTCACAGATGGTTAGTGATGAGCGAATCCCATCACGCATTTGTTGCATGACTTTTTTTGTCCCCCGCGCCCAATTTTGACGCGATCTTTGCTGCGACTGACTTTTTTGACACGCAACAAATTTTTCTGTGGCAAATTTTCACAGAAGTTTCTCAAAACAATTCGCCAATGGCGGAAATTCGCTGCGAATCCATGCCTGGCAAAAAAATTCTCAGAAATCACTACAGATGGTATATTTAATTATATTCTATATAGGATTGAAAAAAAAGATCACTAATATATGCACACAGAAAGGTAATCAATAACAGCTAGAAAAAAGTTTTGCAGGTTGGAATATTGTCGGGTCTCTTGCCCAGGCTTAAATGTACAGATAGAGAATAAAAAACACAAAATATAATTTTAAAAGGATTGTTAAAATTAGATTTTTGAATCCATGGTCTTTATCCTCCTCAATTAACAACTGTTGTTCAGGTGCCAGTACCCACAGATACACTGCCCTTCACACTTCTATACTTCCCAATCACTTACATGACAATACTGGCACATTACAGCCTAGGCTGCACTGAGTATTTGCTTCGGCCGACTGTAAAATATAAGCTACAATGCATAGGCCTGAAAGTTAAATAGGGATTGTTTGTTCTTCTTCACAGTTCTGCTGTATGTGGTAATTAGTACAGCAGCCTTAGTATATTCAATACTGTTAACATAAATCCTCCTATCCTTATTCTGGATCTTCTGGGTACAGTTCACCACCCCTATTAGCACTCTCTATAGACAGTTCTGACTAAAACCATTATTTATCAGTGAAATGTTTTCCTAAAAAGAAGAGTTGTCTGTTGTGCATTTATTAACACTGGGACAATTTGTACTGATGCAGTAACCCATGGCAACCAATGAACTCATTATTTTAATTGTTCTTCTTACAGTTGTCTTACAGAAAGCTAATAACTTATTGGTTAGTACTGGATATTTCCTAAGTACAAATTTGCCCATTGACAGGTAACAAAATACCGCACAGCATGTTTCTGCTAACGCAGCCTCTGACTATAACCTTTGTCTCACAGCCTGGGTTCCTTGACAAAATCATTTCTATTATTGCTGTATATTTGTTCTGCAGACCCATTCACCAACTTCACTTAACATAGCACTTATTTAATGCTTTTTAACAATAAGGGGAAGCATTGTTGTGTCTATTTATTATCAGGTGCAGGGGGAAAAAAACTATTTTCAGTAAAAAAAAACATTTTTCACTGCTCTGATTTATTCCAGCACACAATACATTTATTTCTTCAACTGTGGCTTTAGGGACAATTGATAATATATTTTGGAACTGCTATGGCGAATATGCTATGTCGAATTTAAATGCTGAAGTAATTTGTGAGTAAAAATATAAAGTAGTGTGGATTTGAGTATAAACCTAAATGTCAGCTGCGAGAGCTGAAATTCCTGCTAGTAATTTGATGTCTTTGAACTTCAATGCACTTGAAATATAACAATATGTACATTAAGTTAAGTTCTACATTTGGCCAGGTCATATTAATATAACATATAATTATATTTTGAAATGATTCGAACTGCATAGTTTCACGCAGTTAGTGCAAACAAAATGTAATGGCACTATCACTGAGAATTCATTAAACAACATTAGGATATTAAGTAGTTTCTGCAATAGCAGCATAACTGAACATAAAGTATCCCCTCTCATCCACGGTTTTACTACCTATATCTGCAGTGTTTATTAAACAACATGGCCTAATGAAAGCATAGTTTATGAGCGCTATTAGACAGTAAAGTTCAAGTGGTTGCTGATGAATTTCCAATCAATATACTGTTAACTATGAATTATGAAGCTTTTACAAAGCATAGTTAGAAGCCCTTGAATGGGACTCTGACATTTCTGTCCTTACATGTAAGAATTATTAAGTGATTAAGGCTTTGTGTTAAGCAAATGATTATATTTACAGCAGACACTTGCATGTTTTGCTCATTTTATATCATAAATTGAAAATGTCTAATACAACCTGATGAGCAATATACAGAGCCATTTTATCCTTTTATGGAACATGCAAGTCATCGCATTGTTGCATTTTTATTGGATCAAGACTTAGCTGTTTAGAGTTCTGTATTTCTTGATGAATCCAAATATAAAGATTGTTCAGGCTTACAATTACATAAGCACACAAACCTTTCGCTACAATTACATTTTTTATTATAAACTATAAAATTATTTGTACAAGCTATGAAATCACAGCCAGGGGTGTGGAATTTCATTTGTCAGTACTTTAAACATTTATTGATATTAATTTCCTGAAGCACCCATCCCCCTCACAGAAATAGAACTTTTATATATGCAAAAAAATCAAACAGTAAGATTGAGGAGTACATTTAAAACAAACTGATACCAAATTAATAAGCAGCATATTGATTTTGTATGAGAGTACAGATGAAGGGCAATTTATTCTCAGTTGACTCTCATGGTGTGCACAGCATACAAATAATTTTGCAATAGGAAGAAAGGGAGTGGCAGCACCAGAAAACCAAAATAAAGCCTACTCCATCCAGAGTTTAAAAACAGCGTGTCATAAAGTGACGCTTTGAAGAAATAAATCAGTACAGTAAGCTGAGAAATTTTAAAACTGACTGATTTGGAATCAAATTTGTAAACTACTTGATCACAAATACATTCATAATTCATTATGAATAATTCATAAAGAGCTACATAATGTATGTGGGCATAGAGCTTTCTTACCATTTGCACTGTATGGAAAAACATCAATTAGAAACATTTCTGTTATAAGCAAGGTGACACAGTGGGAAGCATGTCTTTCTTACAGCGCTGGGTCCTGAGATCAATACCGGCCAGGGCACTACCTTCCCATGTTTGTTCTCCCCATGTCCTTCTGGGTACTCTAGTTTTAACACTCCAAAAGCATACAGTACAGGCAAATGAATAGGCACCTGACTAAATTGACCATAGTATATGTGAATGAGATATAGACCTTAGATTGTAACCTCCACAGGGCAGGGACTCATGTGAATGATGTATAATCTCTGCAAAGCACTGTGGAATATAAAGGCACTATATAAATGGCACAAAATTTTAAAAATTATAATTTTCCTAAACTTTCCGAGCAAATTGCAAAATGTTTTCCAGTATGAGAACAGTTCAGTGTTAAAACTGGGTGAATAGTTGTTGGCATTTGTATTGCTTACCTTTTCAGTTTCCATTAAGACCCTATTTACCAGATAGCCACAGTATTGAGTTTAATTTAAGATCAAAATTATGAGATAACAGTATGAATGGAAATCTTTTGTGATCCTTTAGGGTGCTGCTAAACATATTACAGTACAATGATGCTATACAGAGACTCTCTTTAACCAGTCTAGCAGTTTCTAAAAAGTCTTCATATATAAATTTACATAAGCCCAGTAAATTACTTGGATGTCATAGTCACAGCTGGTAGTGCTCTGGTTTCATACTAGTTTGAACAGATCTTAACTTACCGGTACTTAGAAAAAGGTCTAAAATATTATAAAAGCATAATTATACGATTACTGGCTCCTTTACTAACATAGGTGTAAAGCTGTAGAGCAGTAATCCACTCTAACTGATCAGTTTTGGCTTTTTTAATGTAGTGTATGTATGTATGTATGTATAACTTTATTTATAAAGTGCCACAAGGGTACGCACGCTGTACAATCTTACAATATACAAAATTACACACAAGGAGAACGTGTTATAATAAAAAATACAATGCACATATATATATAAATGCACAGGGAATAAGTGCCATGTGGTATGAGACACAGTAGGAGTAAGGAGGTCCCTGCCCCGTAGAGCTCACAATCTAAGTGGTTGGATAACATACAGGCACAAACTGGAAGGTAAGAGTGCACCAGGTATGGGCATTTGCCCTTAAGTGCAGGACTGGGCAAAATAATGTTTTAGTGCTCCAGAAGGTAACAGCTGAGCTTTTTCTTAAAGAGAGTGGGTGAGTGTTTCCTACAGAGGGATTCAGGGATAGAGTTCCAGAGGTAAGGAGCAGCGAGATAGAAGAGAGAGCGCAGTGGGTGTGGATGGTGTAAAAATACGGAGGCTCTGAGAGGAGCGGAGGAGACGACCAGGAACATGTAGGGAGACCAGTGAAGAAATGTAGTGAGAAGCAGAGGAGTGCACATATATGCTTAACACAGCTAATAACCATGCCTCGCCCACATGAAACATCACTACTACAATTACAGGTGTCTACAGTTACCGCATTTTTACATTGCCTCTGCAGAAAATGCAGCCAGAAAACATCATTTGACTCTTTTAATGACAAGGAAAGCAAACATCCTTAAGAGATCACATATAAACACACTCACATGTGCCTCACAAATAACAAATGTTTATA
Source organism: Xenopus tropicalis (assembly GCF_000004195.4). Taxonomy (NCBI): domain Eukaryota; kingdom Metazoa; phylum Chordata; class Amphibia; order Anura; family Pipidae; genus Xenopus; species Xenopus tropicalis. The sequence continues at coordinate 84,091,997 of NC_030679.2, forward strand.
AATACATGTATTTTAATAAATCTGCATTGTTATATTAATACCTGTGTGTTTAGTGTACAGTATACATCCCTTTCACAGATGGGTGACTATGATACCTGAGGTAATCTTTCACATTTCATTAATAACAGCCTTCCTTTAATCCTGTAAATACCGAGTGTGACCAGCATGATCCTCTGTGCTTATCCTTTAGGCTTAGGAAATTCTTCAGGTAAAGGCAAATGTGCATTCAATAAAATTGACTTGTACAGTAAAGTGCCTCTTTTTTATGATAATATAACTTTAATAAATGTGTGTTGGAGCCCACTTATACAGCCTACCTAGCCTCGGAACATAATGCAAGCTCCTCCCCAGAAAGAGATCAACTACTAAATATCCGTATAAGTTCTCCAATGAAAAGCCTTCTATTGGTAGCCTCCACAAATGAAAATGTCACCCTCCATCTTTGCTTTGCAACTGTTCAGGTGCCTGATGGTACATATGGACTGCTAACCACGACATGGATGTGTCTATATAAAATAAACACATAAAATGAAAACACACACACAATAGCCACTAAAAGAATATTTACAGAAAACTGCATCCCTATTTAAGCTATTCTTTATTAATTGCTGATGCATGTTCAGATATGGAGTTCTGACTGTTGAAGCATACAAACATTGTACTAAGCAAATTTCAAAGCTATTTGTGCTCCATATAACGTAGCACAGACCTACAATCACCCAATTCATGTCTTCACTTTGTCAATTATATCCTGTTTTGTCCCCTTCTATAGTTCACCCTATTAATATATATTTAACAATACCTGTTCCCCCATAGTAGCTTATGCCAGATATAGTATGTACATAAATACTTAAGGAGTGGATTTATGCATCTGCACTTTAAATGGCATAAGAAAACAAGGTTTTCTAACAACCTCCAAAATCAGTATAGCTTGACAGAATATTTTCAAAATTCTAATGAGGCCTCTAAAAGCATCATTAGCCGCCAAACTGTGTTTTCTCCAAAACTGGAAAATTACATCATATTTGGCAAATGCTCCAGGAACTAAAATGAAATCTCAATTTCATCTTTTTTATTGGAATTTTCCATGGAATTATGAAAACATTACTGTTCACATCCTCAAAGCTCATAAATGTACCTTGAAAGTAATTAAAATAGCATCAATATAAATATATATTCCTTAAGTCTCTAGCACAACATATATCTAGCTTTACTGTAAAGAGCATCAATGCATCAGACCACAAGTTAGAAAACAGCACATAATATTGGGCTTTTCCATGCCTACAATTAAAACATAGTTAGGGTAATGTAATAAAAAGTTTGCCCAGGTCTAGAAACCAATAGCAATTCTAACCGCTGACAAGTAAATGCAAAGCTTTGATCTCTTGCTATGGGTTACTAGCCTGGCAAACTTTCCAAATGTTAGTACATTGTTCCCTGTGTGGCTTATGTAACAAGAGTCATGCCAAGTCTAGTGAGTCACAGCAAACAATGACATGTTTGTTTCCAGCCAGTACTACCTACGTGTTGGTCTCTAAAGGTTATTAAATTACAAATTATAAATTATATTTAATATTTTCTAAATAGACAGTTCAACTGAACAACAACTATCACGTTAAGGCTTTTGTTATTCAATACCATCTACATTTTTTGCTTTAATAGATGAAGGCAAATATGCCACAGAAAATGCTATTATATGTGGATCTACCAGTTATATGTCACTTACTAGATGGCGGTTATATTAGCCGTTCACAAAACCTGGACAGACCTTGAGTTTACAGGTGCTAAGTTCAAAGTGCTAAAGCATTGTAAATCATCATTCTACCCACAATTCAATTGTTTGTTTCTCATAATGGCAGATGTAAAGTTGTGCTAAGCAATTTACTAATTTGTGTCTACACTGGTAAATTACAGCATACATACAAGTTGTGTTAAGGTTGTGTTAGTGGGGGTGCATATTGTATAGAAAAATAGCAAAAAAAAGCCTTTATTTGGTATACATGGCTTTTGGATAAAGCGACGTTTCAGGCCTATATCTGGCTTTTTCTCATATTGCATATTGTGTCATTTCTGCTACTCCAATGCATGCAATGGCAAAAATTGAGTAAGCATACCATTCTTAGGTACAAACAAGTTGTGTGTGTTATTAAAACATGTGGAGGAAGCCTTGGAGGTAACATGCAGGTGTTAATATTAGGGCTCTCTTGTGTTCCTGTGCCCTAAACTTATTCAACAAAGCAAATGCAACTGGTATTATGGTGCAAGGCACAACTTTAAAGGATTGTATATTTATACAAGTTCTTTTGTGAACAGCACTTGGATGGATGCAATTTTGCACTGATTTTTGCACTTGCATGTATTTCAGCCCTTAATTTCATAGATAATAATCCATATAAATTCTAGAATTAGGCTGCTAGTAGATCCAGCTGTTTTAGCACCATCATTGCAGTATTCCCTCTAGATAAAATTCATGCCAGGAAATCCATGCCTCCCCAGGATTGCACAGAAGCACATCCATTTGGCACCCGGAGCACTGGGGCAGGATGCACAGAAATCCCCAGTGCTCCGTATATGAGCAAAGTTGAAGAGCATGCCGCCCTAGGCCAGGGCCTCTGTGACCTTGCCACAAATCCAGGCCTGCCTGCATCTATATGCAACAGTCAATGTATTTTAATGCAAATTTAGTTGCTCGTTGACAGCCACGTAGGATGGAAAAGATTACATGTAGTTTTGGCATCTGACTTTTTTACCAATTCCATTATATTTTGTCACACGTGACAGCATGTTATGTGTATTTTGTCGACCCAACTCCATCCGCAAAAAACGCTTGTGGAGTTAGCCCTTAATGTCCCAGCATGCAGTATGTTTATCACACAGTGAAGAAATACTTTAAAATGATTAAACCTTTCATCCAGTAATCATTATTGATATAATACACTGATTCTTTTATTAGAAAGTCCCATGTTCTATGAAAGTGCAGAATAAGGAATCTGAATTCTACTATAATATAAATCAATCAAAAAACCATCGTAATTTGGCATCTGTATGAGTTACAATTTACTGCCTTACAGAACTATAAATACATCTGTCATACAGATCCCTTTGCTGATGCCTCCCACCTTCCCCCAAACACATGCACATCTTACAATCTGTCATTATTCTTATTGATTTCTCATGCCAATAAGTCAGAGCTATGTCTTGTGCCTAGCCATATTTCAGCAGGAGAATGATACGCTTATTGGCAGTGTTGCTTCTGCAGATTTACTTAGTATTCCCACTGTTAGCTCTGTGCGAAACAATATCTGTCAGTTCAATGAATCCAGACATATTTAAACCAAAATAATTACAATCAAATTAAGTTACATGAATCTACAGATGACAAGGCACTCAGTTATCCTTAGTTTTTTCAGCAACAATAATAGAAATACATTATTGAACATTATTGCAAAGCACTATTTCTTTACATATAGGATAAAAATAAGGCAAAAGAAGACAAAGTTTGCCCAGGAGCAGTAACCCATAGCATCCAATCATCTGTTTAAAAGCAAACATCATATTGGTTACTTACTGCTACTCAGTCTCATTTATTACATTTAGTTTCACTAAAACTTGATACTCATACACTGCTGAGCCATAAAGTCAATGCACCCAAGGCAGGACCCCTTCCTCCCACTAGTCACCCTTCCCCTGCTCTCCTCCCCTTGCTTGTTACACCTCCCTCCTGCTCCTCCTCCATAGTCCCATGCAATATATTTCCCACCAATGCACATAAACCCATGCAACCAAACAAGCGGGGAAAGGAGCACAAGGCAGCATGCCATGCCAGTGTGGTAACAAGCTACATGCAGCAAGCCTGAAATTCAGATTAGGCAGGCACAATAGTTTTTGCCTACCACCCCCCACCATTGCACCCTAGGCACATGCCTTTTTTTGCCCACCCCTAGTCCTGACTCTGTGCTCATGTGTTATATTTCTCCACTGCCATTTTTTTCTCCAGCAGAAGAACGCCCAAACCCAGTAGTGAGATCTGTCATTATCTTCAATGGAAATCTCGCTGACACAGCTGTTACAGGCACATTATGTCCCGAAGATACATGCATTTGAAAAGAATGGGTGGGTGTGGTTGTTTTTAAGCCAGCACAAAAAACTACAAGTGGAGAAACTGCAACATACACCATTAGCCTGAGAAAACTACTTTTTGCACAAAACAAAATAAAAAAAACTTCAGGATTTCTATATAAAGCTTAATACATGACAGACAGTGAGATGAGTTGCCCCACAATTAATCTCCTCTAGCAGTGGCGACTAATCTCCTCTGAATGCTTTCCTACCGGCAGTAATGTAAATTGCCAGTAGGAAAACATATGTGTTGTTTCGGCTTGCCAAAGTCACCCAGAAATTGCCTCACAAGAAAACTCTCGCTGGTAGGAAAGCAGGTAGGAGATTTATTGTGGGGCAACTAACCTCCTTGTCTGTCATATTGGCCTTATGCAGAAAATAGCAGCTCTATAAATAACCTTAACTTAGGCCTTTCCAAGTCTTTTTTTTCCATATGGGAAATGTAGCCCTCACATAACAACTGAATTAGAATGGCAGATTTTGCACACTGTATTCTCTATAATAAATTTGATTGTGAGCACCACATTATTCCATTGTGTTTGTGCCATTTATAGTCCTAGTACAGAAATTCATGTAGTTGCTGAACTAGTTATCAGTTACGTACAACTCTCCACCATGTTTCCTTGCTGTTTTTTCTGTGTTTCCTGATTTCCTTGCAAGGTTATGTTTGCTGCTGCTAGTGACGTGCCTTGCCTTACTTGTTGCCTTTCATGTTTAACATACCCCATTAAATAGGGACACGTAAGAAAAAAGCACTAGGCAGGACTGTCCTTATATCTATCTGTGCAGTCCCACAGCGTAATATAATGTGTGGTTTTTTAGTCTTGCACAATTACTGGTAATGTTGAAAATAATATACCTTTTGTGGGGATGGCAGCTATTCACTGCATGGCTTATTGGCCACACAAACCAAACTGTGTTTCCCAGAAGCCATGAGATGATGAAGCCGGCATACATAGCTTTTTAAGACACAGATCAGTCATTTAAAAGAGGGATTTTATCTGACTGCAGCCTCAGACAAAAGAAACTGAAAGCACAGCATGTAAGCAGCTCTTACAGATCTATATCATAAGGATGTGTGCAGGTGTCAGTGTCACTTTGAAGTGGCCTTGAATTTCCCCCAGTATGTATGATAGAAAGCTGTGTGAGCATTATACCAGAAAATATACATTCATTTCAAATCTCGTCATTTGCCAGACAATGTTGACTATTATATTCATGTTTAAACTGATGTCTTTGAATAGCCATGTCCTTGTACGAGTGAGGAAGGAGTTAAGCATTACATGTAGGGTATTTGTTAAAATACAATGTCCCCTTGCCCCCACCCCCTTCTTTACTAAAACACAGCAGGTATTAACCTAGTTCTCTGAGGCTATTACAGTGTTTTATACCAGAGGGAATGGGAACAATTGCAATAAAGCACAGTATTTTTGTATTTTTACTTCCATTTGATTGTAGAGCAAATGCTAAGTATAACAGTATATCATATTTATCAGATCTATTGAACATATAAAATTGATAATAGCATTATTATTATTATTATTTAATAATAGTAGCAAACTTAGCAAACCAAAATACACGTCAAACCAATAATATGTATGTGCCAGCAGTTTCTAATGGAAAGGCATCATGAGTTCCAAGTATCTTGCTATGCTGCAAAGGTTATTATACTATTTTTCAGTGATTATAGTACTATAATCACTTTGCAGGTATATTAGTGCATATGCATTGCCCCTCCACACTTGCTTCCTGCCACCTTCAAGCTCCAGGTGCTTTACTCTTCTTGTCACATTTTCCCCAGGGTATAATTTCATGCATTACCTGAATAAACTGATGGTGAGCAAAATACTGTAAAATCCTTGTTTTTTTAACAAATAGGAGGAGTCCTCTAAGTTTTAGGGTATTAAGCAGGCTATGTAGCAAAATTAAATCTAGGAAAATGTTATTTTGTAACTTAATCATAGAAGACAGCAAAGGAACATTATCCAGTTCCCCTGTAATGCATTTAACTGGATTAGATATTAATAAATCAATATACAACCTGATATTAAATTCCTGGAACTTTCTTCACATTTTAGGATTCTCCTTTCTCTGAAAAATTTGGTATGTTCTGATAATCTATTATATCAGACATTTTAATATCCTAAGTAGGATATAAAATCAAAAAGGTGTAACAAGAAAAGACACCACATAAATCACTACCTTTTCACATTAACCAACAAATATTTTCCCTTGCAAGAGAGAGATAAATAAAAGAGAAATAGATGAGCTGATGGCTCAGTTTGTCCTTGCCCAGCATGGCAGTGTGAGACCTTCACAATATTCTATCATTACAGCTTAATATATAGTGCCCATAGTATGTGTTTATGCAAATCTTTATTTCTCCAAACTTTTATATATTTTTTGTTTTAATATAAAGGCTACTTTTCACAATTTTCTAATGTACCACCCTGACAAACAAATATGTTGCTATAATGAGAAGAAGGGGATATGCCTTGTTACCTTTCTTCATTGCTTTTCTTCTTTTCATGTATTGTTTTTTGTGGACCATAGCATACCCCTCAAATAGGGGGTAGGTTAGCCCAAGTTATAACCTGTGCCAGTTATATGCCTATAGTACGGTTATATTTAATATATCGCTAATGAAAAATAAAAAATATCCAAATGCACAAACAATTCACAAACTAGAGGATCCTGCATTAATTAAATAAATTGTGTATGAGGTCAAATAAAGAATGCATGGTATTTAGGTTACATGGTACAGTATACTGTAATGCTATTGTATAGAAGTAGTTTCACTCTTAGCACATGATTCTTGATAAAGTTATATGACATGCACTGCGTATCCAAAGCAAACAAGTGTCATTGCTGTAGTTGAGCCATGTTCACTGAGCAACAGGACTCCCTATCAAACAATGGTAGGCCACTACACTAGATTGTATTAATGCTTCAATTCAGCCACAAGATCTGTAATTATGCTGAATTCTAATTAGTGGTAGGTTTCAGGTTCGTAAACGACACACATAGAAGGTGCAGTCTCTCCAGAGAAACAGTTTCCTGGGATACGCAAGTCTAACAAGCAAAAGGCCCCTTAGCAAGAAAACAAGTCAGGTTTAGAGACTGACACTATAAACTGGGACTAATTTACTCATCTAAAAAAATATTCCCTCTATGAATCTCTTAAATAGTTTAGCTAAATTGTGCTTACAATGGAGAAAATAACACCATATCCTATGAGAATACATTTCTGAGTATGAAAACAGTATGTCAGCTTTTACTAAGGTAAAGCAAAATGATAACTTATTGCTAGATCCTTTAATTACTTTATTTTTTATAAAAGATTTCAGATTTTGGTTAACAAAAATTACTATAACGCATGAAATTTTGCAAATTGTATTGTCAGTAAACACTAAAATCAAATCTACAGAAACTGTAAACAGCACCTGCAATTTTATATTGCAATTAAATTAAAACTCTAATTGTTATTAGTAAATGTTCTGCGGCCATTTTATCCCAAGAATTGGTGTCCGTGTGTTTATTGGGGTTAGTAAGTAAAAACAGGCAAAGGGGTTAAGGTTGGGAGAATAGCGGGTCAAGATCCGACATTGCTCACGTCAAGAACTTCCACACAGTGAAATAAAGTGCCACCCCACTCAATGGGAGACAGTATCAAAAGCACTAGCTTTTAGTAAAGGCCAGTTTTAAGACAAATGGTTTTTACCTTTGTAACCCTAGTTTTTTCAATGTCCAATTTAAAAAACAGTTTTAAAAGATATTAAAAGCCAGAAAGTCCTATATAATTTTCATGTTAGGTTCTCAGGGTTGAAAGGCTCTCAAAAACTAGACAGTCCTATACAGGTATGGGGCCTGTTATCCAGAATGCTTGAGACCTGGGGTTTTTCGGGTATTTTGGATCTCCATACCTTAAGTCTACTAAAGAATCAATAAAACATTAATTAAACCCAATAGGATTGTTTTGCCTCTTGTATCGGTTATTGATTGCTTTATATGTTACTCTGTATGTCCAATGTATGAAACCCACTTATTGTACAGCGCTGAAGAATATGTTGGCGCTTTATAAATAAATGTTAATAATAATAATAATAATAATAAGTATTAATTATATCTTAGTTAGGGTCAAGTACAAGGTTCTGTATTAATATTATAGAGAAAAAGGAAATCATTTTTAAAATGTGAATTATTTGATTAATATGGCATCTATGGGAGATCTAGGTCTTCCCCAAATTTTGAACTTTCTGGATAATGGGTTTCTGGATAACAGATCCCATACCTGTATAATTTGAACGTTATGTTTTCAGGGTCTGTACCTTTGAAAATGATTTTTAAATGCTAGTTGTAATTTTGCTTTTAAGTTTCTTTATTTTAATTATGTAAGGCTGCTTGTCTCAAATTATATATAGGTATTATATAAACCTATATTAAAACTGAAACGAATCATTAAAGATGTCTCTAAGCACCAGAGCAGATAAACACTGCAAAAAAATTAAAAAAACAGAATTTCTACTTTTAATTTAGAACAGCTGGCATGTCAATTCAAATGAGTTATTCTATTTTATTATTGGCCTTATTGCATTCATAAATTCTATATCTGAACCCGTTTGCTGGTTTCTTACAATTCCCTTATTAAAACAAGAAAACAAATAGTATTTCATGTGAAATCTTCGAGTTAAAGCAATCCCAAACTCCAGGATAGTAACTGGATTCTGGGTTAGGTGCCCCCCTTCCCAGCCCCCGATGCTGCTCTCTGCACTGTGGGCTGGATTTTTCATCCGGTGATCAGTGCATTCTTGCGCCCCAAGTGTCATGAATGACCAATTATATCAATGACATAACTCTGCCTAAATTGGAGTTTTAGCCATGAAGTGAGTGCACTGCCAACCTGCAAACGGGAGCAGTGTCGGACTGGGACCCCAGGGGCCCACCAGTAAACCTTAGATCTAGGCCCGCTTTCCCAACTATTTTTCCTCCTTTCCTCACCCTTTATTCTCCTAGTCTCTTTTATTTACATGCTGGCATCTATTCTTCCATCTATTTCAACTCTTTGTTCCCATTCAGAAATATGACCTTGAAGTAGGCCAAATGGTCAGGAGCAGGAGGGCCCACTCGCACCTGGGCCCACCGGGAGTTTTCCTGGTATCCTGGTGGGCCAGTCCGACACTGAACGGGAGTTCAAAATTTCAATTTTCAGACATAAGGCAGTTATGCAGAATTTATTGGTCGCCCCTGTGCAGCCTTTTAAAAGTTGTTTCAATACAACAGGATTTACTATAATAACAATGCTGGTGTTTTTTGTTCTCTATATATATGTAAGTACATCTAAGCGTCTGCTTCGGGGGCCAAATGTCATGATAAAAAAATCTATTCTTGACAATTAAATATTTGACACAACATTTTTTCAGGAAAGCCATGATTATAAAGCTTATTCTTAACAGAAGTATATATCACTCCCTGTCATAGTATTAAACATTGCTGCTTTAAACTGTGGCATGCACATTGCACAATTAAATATTAGAACAATTTTTCATATAATGTCTAGAAGAGTGCAACAATGTTTAGATGACCTAGTTTTCCAAGATGTAATGCTGTTCTACTAGTAAACAGATCCTTTACATGAAATTGTACTTGAGATTACAAGATTCCTTCATTTGATTTCTTCCAGAGTAATGAGGTCTGGGCACCCTGCCAGCAAGCGAAATACACAGACAGCAGCTGGCACATTGTAAAAGAGGTGTGCAGCAATTAGCAACCGACTACTAGGCCTTTTCTGCGCGCTGCAAATTTTCACTACCAAAGGCCAATTAAAGGTAATAGTATTCTGTTTTGTCTGCATAGGAACTCTTTCTTAGTTATGCTTCATGGAAACAAGCAAGAGTACAGCAATTTACTTGTGCCATGCCTTTCCAGATCTATTGGAGACAGATGGAGTGTGCTTCCAGTAAGCATGTTCAACAAGAAGTAACAGAAGTGTCAAGGAATGTTCTAACCTGAACGTTTTTAATCATGATGCTGCTTACTTTGAAGATGAACAAGAAGTCAGTGCCCTTGTACAACAGAACAACTGGCTGGTGTCACACGAGAAATTGCTGAGATAATGCTATAAAGCTTGCACCAGTTTTACTACCCTGTTTCCCCGAAAATAGGACATCCTCCGAAAGTAAGGCACCCCCCCGATTTTTCACCCCCCTCGGGAAAATAAGGCACCCCCGAAAATAAGACACCCACATAGGGCTGGGCGATAAATCTCGCCCAAACAATGGAATAAATGTGTACTGTATTCTTCATGGAAAAATAAGACATCCCCTGAAAATAAGACCTAGTGCATATTTTGGAGCTTAAAAAAATATAAGAAAACGGTATCTCATAGCAATCAATTCATTGATCAGTTAATTGACTCCTATGGGTTACCATGCCTGTTACAAACTGTGCAATGGTTATTTTATTAACCAGTGATATCTTTCAGAATTAGTCCCAAATACCATAATATTGCAGTTTTCTTGTGTTTTGCATGTTCATATCTATGGGGACATGAGGTGTGTCCTCCCAGTTGGGGCCATTTCTAAACTTTGTGCAGTGCAAATTTATTAGCACATGGTTGTTTTGCACACATTTTCCCTTAATGCTAATATATTGCAATGCAGTGCTCGGTTTTTTTTTTTAGGGAACCACAAATGCTAGCAAGTGAAATGGGTGATTATGGCAACTGTGCATGGTCCTTGAGTGAGAATATAGTGTTGTTGGTAATTTTGGTAAATATAAATTTGCAATTTGAAAAACTGTTTAGCAAATATTTTTTCTGTCACTTAATAGGCTTGCCACCTTCCAACTGGGGGAAACCTGGGTTAGGAGTGACGTCATTGGGGCAGGGCAGATGACACAGGGGGCAGGGTTATGACGTGGCTATCAGTGATTGCCCATTTGCCACTGTCAATCTAAGAGTCCTGCCCTGTTTCCCTAATTTGGAAAACCAGGCTGTCCGGGTCAAAACCAGGCAGGTGGCAAACCTACTACCAAACTTGCGGTGTGACTTGAATGCAGAATGTGCTCCTAAATATTTTTAAATATATTTAAATTATGAGCGATAAATCCTCCAAATGTCCCTGCTAGTATCTGGATTATAGTTCAAACTCTTGCAAAGCTATTGGTTCCACCCATCTGACTTAATGGTCTATGCATCAAGCTGGTATTTCTGAGGATAGATCTATAGAAAAATAATGTGAGCCTCTCAATAATTAAATAGAAAGTAGTAAAAACGTTTTTTAACCTTTTCACTTTTGGATAGGCTCTCATTCTTTTGTTCTATATGACCTATCATTTTGACTGGGGCTATATGTGAACTCAGGGCCACTATCAGAAATCACGGGGCCCCTCACATCAAAATGTTTTGGTGTCCCTTAGGAACCTTGAGATGCAGTTTTCTTAGCTGACAGTGCCACATGAGGCAGTGGTAGCCTTTGAGTTGGCACCACGGAGCCAGTTAGCTGTGGGGGACATCTTGAGGCGGAAAAAATAACAGTGCACTAGTCTTTTGTCTTTTTATATATTAAACTAACAACATTTTGAGATTTTGTTCTTTTTTTTTCCCAAGATCAACACAAACACCAAAAACAAATAGTATACTTAATCATTATTATTATACTTATACATTTCTGTCATTTGTACAGTAAATATTTGATTGCATGACAAGTGGTAAAATTGCAGAACTATGATGGTGACTAAAAATAGAACAAATATGATGTGGCACCAAGAATAGACTCATGTCCCCATATGTAATAAGAGGAAATAAGTTAGCAACCAATAGGGTGTTTCCATTGAACAGGTGGAAAAAATATGCTTCCTGCTTCCTCCTTTTATTACATCTGTTGTTACAAGCAGGTGCTTCACAAAATTAGATTAAGTGATGTAAAATTAATATCTCTGTTTTTCTGTTCAAGATAATTATCTCTGCATGTTCTTTGGGTGGCAAACATGGGCAAATATAAGGCTTAAATACAAGTAAGAGGTAAAATATAATGCTGAAAAAAAATGAATAGGTCTTATTAATACTGTGCTGATACACCAGGGAAGAACTTGATCCATTGTAGCAATATAGCATGTCTGTACATAACTCACATAACATTCTTTATACATTGCTCCCTTGTTAATTTGTATACTATATATATATATATATATATATATATATATAAATGCACTAACGGGCCGCTTTGCTCAGGACTTATGAAAAAATAAATATAATTTATTAAAAGTACAACATGACTGAAGTTTCAGCTATGTCAACAGCCTTTCTCAAAGTAACAAATAAACTGAACAAACAAACCTAAATACCCAGGGAAACCCAGAAGTGAGGTGACATGACAAAATAACATATGAACCTGTGTGACTCACCCCTGGTAAAATATATACAAATCTTCATTCCAATAAAACAGTGTTACACTTAAATCTTAATAAAGAAATATTATACATATATAAACACATTGTGACAAAAAGGTGAGACTTTATTTTGTTGAACATTTTTCTTTTTTCTTGAAGCTGTGTTGTATGTTATTTTGCTGTGGAAAATATAGCACAGGCAGGAGCCTGATAATTTTTGTTGCAAACCAGAGTGGCCTGTCTCATCTGTGAAGCCCGGGTCCCATCCACTACCGGGTGCTACCACCTAAATCCCCACAACATACAGTACACACACCTTAAAAACCTACCCAAAATACTGTAAGTGCAAAGTGACTACAAAATTAGAACGAATTGATAAAATGTTGGATTAACAAATGAGCATAAAAAACTGTTTGGGTGCTAAAATGTATGTACTGTGCTCTACATAATGTACCAGTATAATTAGTGCAAAATAGAACTATAATGCTAACATAGCAACTTGTGCACTTAGCAGAAGGAAAGCAGTTTACAATTCTGATTTGCTATCTCCATAAAAACTAGCCTTTGAAATGGTACATAGCATTCAGTGTCTCTAACAAGTCATGCCTGTTTGTTTAGCCTCCAGAAGCTCTTCCCTGGAGATGCAAATCTGGGTATAAATCTGACTATTTTCCACCTCTCCTTCCTAGGAGAATTCAGCACAGAACTTGCCAGGGTAGAACTTAAGTATCTGATCCCAAGTGTTTCCTGTGTTATATGGATAATTTGGATCCTGAATAGAAGCAGCAGGAGGTGTGAATTACCTGCCGAAGCTTGCAGGGACCAGTGGAAGTCAATAAAGCAAAAAAGAAAGGAGGAATATTTTGTAGATAGATGAGCATTTAAAATTATTTTTAAAAATGTTGTTATCCGTTAGTCTTTATTGTATGAAAGGTAAGACAATTGGTACCCTGGCCACAGTAAAGTCTGTTGCTGGATGTAGTGATTCAAAGCTTTCTGCCATTCTATATTCACTATATTTGTTATGTTAGGCAACATATATTTGTTAGGCAATCTGTTTATCTACTGTGGATGGTCTGCTACATTAATTAGTGATTTTGCAAAAGCTATATTAAATACACACACAAAATTATCTTTCATACAATTTGTTTGCATTGTGCAAATGTTTCAATGACTTTACCCTATGGGCAATACAGTAAACACTCTCCATATATCAGGTTAGAGTTGTTTAGACAAACAGTGGCAGAGTGGGCAGAGAGGATTCTCATGTTGCACAGAGAGATCCCCCGCTCTCTAGCAATACTAACCTGTGAGCCATCATTCTGCCCTTACACTATATAACATTCTCATCTCCCAAACCTTAATTGTATTTTTGCAGCTCAGGATTCCCTTAGCAATCCGACCTCAAGGTTTGACACATCCTATTAAATTGTAAGTCTATAGGGAAGGCCATTTATTCTAACTTCATTATATAAAACTGCAGGTCTTCTCATTATGTTAAATGTGCAATTACAAAGAACTTTTTTTTTTTTGCTATATAAGCAAATGAATAATAATGAGCCACAAGGGCATAGTGTTCAGTAGATGTTAGACTCTAATAGCAAATTCTTGTAGAATTTATGTTCTGTAAATGAACTAACATCAGTTTTTAAACAAATGATAATTAACTGTATGTTACCACATTCCAAAGGAGCACATGGTTAAGACAGAAATAAGAATTTTCCAACACACATTATTAAAATGAAAGTTTGTATACTTGGTGCATTTTGCTGAGGCAAGGTGAACACCTTGGAGGCAGACGTTTACCAGAAGCCCAGACCTGCTGAGATCCCTTTAACCCAATGGGCATATCCCTATTTGTTTAACTAATAATCTTTTTTTCACTCCACTTACTTGAGAATTCTCAAGATAAAACAGCTTCTATAGTAAAACATCATGACAATATATAATACAGCTGTACTAGAAATATTGAAAAATAGCCAAATATAATTTCTGCCAATGGCTCATAACAAATGCAGAGGTAACCTGCCTAAGCAACTAACCACCCAGCCCTGCTAGAGAAGATTAGCAAATGAATACCATACCCAAACCAATACTCATAGCCACACTTGTGATAAGTATCTCAATAAAATGTAAGATTCACAAGCACATTTGCTTACTATGTGTGCCATCTGTTACGCATTATATTTATGATTTGGAGCTCCTGAGCAACAGAGTATATGGATTGTGCACAGACTGTTTCATTGGTAAATTATAACACAAGATTTCCTCTTTCATGAGTCTTTAGGCAGTTTTTAGCAGCTTTGGGTAACTTGGTAACAAAAGACAAATAACTGCAGGTCTAGAGATAAAATACAACATACATAAGTTACAAATTCCAATAGAATAACGATAAGGTTACAGCTTTTTGAGTTTCACATAAGAAAACTTTCAGAGATTATTATTGAATATCCCAAACCTCCCATAGACTCTTTGCTCTTAGAGATGTAACTTGGATAATTTAATATCAAGCCTAAGTTTAACTTGTGTTACCCTAAATTTCCCAAACTCTGCATCTACTGTATTGACCCACAAAAAGATTCAAGCTTGAAGCCTTAAGTTTGCATACCCTCCAATCCTCCAAAGCTATCCTCCCAGAGGGCAAAAGTAACATATACCTAAACCTACCTCTCTGAGGTGCACACTGTAATTGTTGCAATTTACATTTAAATCTGACTCTCCTCAAAATATTTTCAAAGCAAGAATTCCAAAATAACAACCAGACAAACCCACTATTAACCCTTATGCTGCAGGATTAATTCAGCCTTGTTTAAAGAAAACTAAACCTTAAAAATGAATAATGTCATGTTTTATATACTGAACCAGCCTAAAGGTTCAGCATCTCCATTGTATTAATGATCCAGGCCTTCAAAGTTGTCACAGGGGGTCACCATACTGAAATCTTTTAGAAGTGTCAGTGACACTCACATGCTCAGTGAACTCTGAGGAGCTGTTGAGAAGATAATCTTAGGGGGCGTCACAAATTATCAAGCAGAAAATTAGGTTTGTCTGTCATAGAGGATGAAGCAACAGGGCTGATCTACTGGGGCATCTTTGGAGGCACAGATCTTCCCTGCTAAAGGGCTGTGGTTGCCTTGGGCTGGTACAGAAGCCGAAAACATAATCTACAACATTTCTAGCCTATTTCTTTAGTTAGGCTTTAGTTTAAACAGCATTCAGCTGCCTAACTAAATCATGGAGTGCATAAAGGAAGACGCATCTTTATTGTGGTGTTGGTTAAAGTACCCATATTCCATTTTTAAATTCAGAATGAAATTACAAATTTATTTAATATAGTTACTATTTTATTAATATTTAATATTGGGGCATAAAGAAATCAAATATTTGACAGTGTTTCCATAGAAAATCCCATAACTGTTTTCTTGGGAAATAGTATTCATTGTTTAATATTGGTATATACTTAAAAAGCCTATAATCATGTTTCTATCTTTCATTTTGTCTTCTATTAGCTCTTTTAATTTGATTTATACTCCCAAGAGGAGATTTTTTTTCTCAATACCCGGTTTCCCACTGACAAGTGTCCTGCATAACTGTTTGCCTTCAATATACAGAGAAATGCATCTGCTTTCCTTTGTGCTTGATTATGTTCCAGAACAATCTAATTTCTAATTTTTCACCAACTTCTAATTGGAAAGCTCCACAAACAGGGTGCCCAGTGCTAGCAAGGGACACTCATCTCACTCCGTGCATCCGTTTTTTTCTTTTTCCAGTTCCTATAAGTGCGCTTACTATTATACTGTGTCAGTTATCTGCTTCTCTTATTACATTTTGCTGGATTGTGAATTCACAATAAGGGGTCCATGCTATTCACCTTAAAGTGTAATCACAGATTATAGCAGCAATCCCAGCAAATTCAAATTCTGCCTGAATAATGGCATTAGTATAGTAATGTAAAAGTTCCCCTTTGAAAACAAAATGCATTTTATACTTTGCAAATCATATAAGAAAAATTGTTATTTAGGATTATGTCTAGTAAAAGTGAACAACCTCTTTAAATTATGAGGAAGTGCTTGCAATATTGGGTTTGTTTGTTTTAGAAAAATAACATTTCAAAGAGTTGAGATTAATGACTACGAATACATAGAATGTCAATGATCTATCAAAAGAATTCTGCATTCTCAAAAAAAAGTCCTATCCTTATAACCTTCTGTACCTGGAGGACAGGTAAACAGTAACCAGCCAAACAAGGGGCTCTTTAAATAATGTTAATACAATTATAGGACACCTTATGCTGGGTCTCCTTAGGCTGATATTAGTCACTAACTGCTCCAAAATGCCTTTCCACCGGCAACAAAAGGAGTCACCTTACGAGACGGAAAGGCCTTCCCATCGCTTCAGTTTTCCAAAGTTGCGTGAAGTTTCCTCTTGCAGGCAAATTCTGTCTTAATCCCAGATAGTATAATGGTAAATAAAACTACTTGGAAACTTAAATCATCTCAAGGATTCTTGCTAATGCATAGCACACAGGAAGGGCAATCCATAACCATTGACTCCCTAACTTCCACCTCCCACAGCAAAAGGCCACACACACTCACAGATGGACACAGGTATGGATGTGACTGGCACTAGCACCCTCACTGCAGGCCCAAGGGGCACCTGGATAGAGGGCAAGCATAGGATAGCAGCAGCATCCTATGCTTATATAGCAGCTATCCAGCTGAATAGCATAGCAGAATTTAAATATATAAGATCATGGACAGGGGTAATGATCAGTGAGATCAAAAAACCCAGTGCCAAAGTTACTATCAAGTAGGCCCAATAATTCCCAAAGTTAATTTGTGTCCAAGGAAAAAAAGAAACATATCATACAGGGATCCCCAACATTTTTTACCCGTCCGCAACATTTCAATGAAAAAAAAGCTGGGGAGCAACACAAGCAAAACAACTTTCATAGTAGGTGACCAATAAGGACTCAGATTGGTTAATTAGTAGCTCAATGTGGACTGCCAGACTACTAAAGGCTTTGTTTTGCAGTACACGTGGTCCTATGCCTCCAAAACATGCTTCCAAGTCTGAAATTCAAAAATCGGCAACAACTTTGAAGCCACTGGGAGCAACATCATGGGGTTTGGTAAGCAACATGTTCCTCACGAGCCACTTGTTGGGGATCAGTACCATAGAAGATTAGGATACACTTTCTATGCACTAATTGGATTTATTAACCCTAGGGTTGCTGACTCTCTTGAACCAAAAGTCATGAAAACTGCAACTTTGACTTTTGTGCGACAAGTCAAATGAGTCAAAACACCCAAAAACCTTGAAAACCATGAAGCAAAGAGACACCATCCAATTGTGAAAGGGACATCTGTCATTGCCTTCTACATGATTTTGACAAGTTTTAACTGGAGTATTTTTGGATTTGTAATTGTTGTGGTTTTGTCACATAATAAATCTTGAAAAAGTTGTGCTTATTACTGTGACAAATCTGGATTTTTGGTGATAAAAAGCCAAACCCGAATTTGTCATGGATTAGTAAATGCCCCCTCCCCTCAACTGTGCATATATACACATTTTGTAATATACATAGCTACATACTAAGTCAAGGCAAATTATTCATGAATTCAACCTTCCAAGACTCTATATAAATAGATCGAGGTACAGACAAAAGGAAAATATTCCTGACCCCAAAATCAGACTGCGCCCTGGCTCAGTGATGCATGCAAAATGATTTTACTTGATTTTACTAAACAAGGCATTTGAAACAAAAGCAATTTCAATTTTAAACAAGGTTATTAAAATGTACTACTGCATATTTAGATTGACTTATGAGTTTAGTAGAATTGTTAAAAGAAGGACTTTCCTTACATACACTATTTTGTTATTTATTTAGTTTGTTTCAAATGCATTTTACACATTGAAAAAAGCCAAGCAAAAAAAACATGTTTTGTGTTTATTTTATGATCTCAGTGTGCACCACTTGTTACCAGTCATGCATGCAAGCTCTCAAATGTAAAAAGATTCTTTGCTACATTTAATGCAGTGTGTAACATATATTTCCAGTTAAAAAAAATGTTTTCTTCAACAAAGGTCTGCTATTTTAACCTATTCCTTGTTATAAGTTATACTGACAAGTTTGCATATCTCTCTTGGATTTGTTTTTATAGACCACTTATAGTTCCCCTTTACTATAAGAACATTTTCAGCTCCTACAGTGTCATGTGTATTTTGAAAGGCATAATCTGCCTCATACCAACCAAAACTCACAGAGAGAGCTGAAGGCTGAAAGTTGATAGGTGGACTTTGGCTACAGGTTCATATAAGCAATAAAGAAATAAATAAAAAGGGGTTTAATTTTGACATGTAAATACACTAATGAAACGGGTTATGTTGACTTGAAAGGACTTTAACTGCCCAGAGTTGTAGTGTATATGTATGTGTGTGTCAAGCACTCAGTCCATACTGAACTGTTAATTTCTGCATAAAGAGATTAGAAATTGCATAGTACCATGTGACTATAAATGGTTAGGACTTGCTAAAACAGGTTTTTCTTGATCTGGCTAGTTATTGTTAAAAATATCTGTGTCTATTAATATGACTAAATATCTGTTTTTATGAATGCACTGCAGTATTTGTGAATAAATAATAATGCTAGATAAAGTTCTGTAGTTTTGATACAGTACTATCATGATTTTAATGGCGCAATTTATGATATATTATACTGTCTCGCAAATAATTTATTTCATCATTTACATTTTAATTTTCCAAAGATTCAATTTTTGTTATTGAGTTTTAATAAAAGTGTGTATGCAGTAGTATGACTACACATCGCAGGCACCCCTGCAAAAAAATTCTTGGAGGGGGAGCACAGCAACCACCAAAACATGTTTGGCAGCTTGTGTCCCACACTCCCTACCTGCTTACTCCACCCACTCACTCTCAGGTAGGTGATCTGCTGGGGTAAGGGATTTCTATACGTCTATAGAAGAAACAGAACCTTCAATATGCCCCCACACACACGCCTGCGGGGTCTACGTCAGTATCTTTATGCATTGTTCTGTACTTGTAGAAACCGCTAGCACAGCATCATGCAGGCAGCTATTGCCTAATTCTTATCTGCCTGTCCTCAACACAGCTTTCCCTTCCATTTTCCCGCGGGGTTCTATCTTCCCATCTACTGCTACCAGTATGAAGGCATATTAAGTGGTACAAGCAATTTATAAATTATGACCTAAATTGTGACCTGAAGGATGTTGAAACCCACACCAGCGTTCACGTAATCTACTGTTAATAAGGGTAATGGGATGGCATAACCCATTATCTTTTACTGTATATAATTTCCAAAGCCTCTCACTGTAATTTGGGATGCCAATATTTTCATTGTATAATATATTTAGGATAGGGGGGTATTGTTCTAGTTAGTCCTAATACCATTATTTAAAGGAGTATGTTTGGCCTTTACTGCACAAGCTGACTAAGAAAGTCTGAACTAATGGCACATGGGGCAGTTTTTCAATGGTGCATTTTAGCTGGCAGACTAAAGCTTGAAACCATCCAAGCCAATTCCTATTGACGTAAACAGAAACTGCCTGACACAGCAAGTGGCTTCTTGTGCCAAAACAGCATTTTAATAAACATCTCTACTTATCAAATTAAAGCAGTTTCCATAGGGGCTGTGCCACACAGGTATTTGTTCGCTGGTGGTCGAAACTGAATAAAAAAGTTACAAAATTGTCCAGAAAGCAGGTCTCACAAGCAATAACCCAAAATATTTATTGATAGAAAACAGTTGCCTGCAATGTGCAAAAGGCTGAACGCCTATTTACAAAGCTGCATTTTATACATATTTCTATAAAAGAAATGCATACTAACCACATTGTTTATGAATTCCAAGTATGTGAAGGCAGTTCACCCTCTTCATATTTCAGAGTCATTTACCTTAACCGTCAGTCAGAGATGCCAAGGTATGTGGCCTATTGCCCAAAGGCATAAAAATGACTCATAGACATTGTTATTTAACAATGAATAGGCTTATGCTGACCATACTTTCTGCCTATTAGTTTAATAGATAATTAGATTACCAGTATACAACCCCCTCCCTTCACCCTTTGTCGTGTCCATTATATAGGAGGAATATCTGTGCACTAGTAATGTAATCAATATAATTAAGAGCAAAATATGTAGTAGCTTCAGTTTTCATGTTTGCCCTCAAGAAATGACAAATACCATAGATTTTTCATGATGAAAACATGGGGCAAAAAGAATGATCAGAGCAAGAATTCATTTAAAACAGGGGTTTTAACAATCAATGGATTGTTTTGGATAAATAATATTCTAATAACGGTCACATTTCCAAATAGCTCTCAAAATGGAATACCTGCATAGATATTTACTTTGAAATAAAATAGTTATTTATTTTCAGAAAGATGGTACACACTGTATGCCTGTATCCTGTATCATAGCCATACCTAAGTGATAACAGTAACACTGAACCAGCTAGGAACCCTCTATTCTTTTGCTTATAGTACATATAGATATCCTTAGTGAGATAACTAGCACAGGAACATGTTAATTCTATATATGCTTATATTGTATCACTTCACTTTTTTTTTGCTTTTACATTGTATATGTGAGTATTTGTATATATATATATATATATATATATATGTTACCCATGTTAATCTCTTCATAAGAAATCAGTGTTGAAATATAATTTTCCTTTGCAAACACCCTTGTTTAAAACCCCTTTACTATAATTTCCCTTCTTCTTGTGAAACTGAAGGCATAACTTGGGGTGCCCCTTGCCTTTCCCTCTCCAGAATTTGCTACCAGCAGTACCCATGGCAAAGAACACTCCTTTCTTGCTTTTTAGTCTGATGTCAGGCAAAAGAGGTATATAGACTTGATGGAAAGCAACTTTGGAGTTTTCCAACACTCCAGCACTTGTGTTCCTGCACATACTTAATAATCCAGAGTTACCTCTCATTTCTTAACCAAAATATGGACCAAAAAAAAAAATTTAGAATTTTAAAAAAAGGCAGCAACAATCCTTACAGGCTAATCATTATACTCCCGTTGGAAATGACAGAGAAAACTAAAAATACACAATGCATAGATATGCACCATATAATCAGAAGCACTTACCAGCAGAAGTTTAATTGTATGGTATTTACAACTTTAATGCCATAATTATATGGTTGACAGCATCATGGTTAAGATTAAAGCCATTTGAGAATTTCCATGAAACAGCAAAGAGTTGCTTTAGTGTAATGCTGTCTACTTGTATTTGCTTTTTTGTGTGTCCAAGAATGGTTATGTAATATGAGTCAGTAAAACATATGTATGTGAGACAAACTTGCATGTTGTGTGCTTTGCCAGTGATATAAATAAAGTGGTAAAAATACAGAGCGATGACAGATTTCTGAGATCATACTGTTCCTAAATAAACACGATTGGCTGAATATATGTCTTCACTTGTGTTTATTTGAAACTGTAGTTGTCATAGGATTACAGGATATATAATTCATATATAGAATGCAGGAGAATTCCTGGACTTGGTGTTCCAGCATATTTACCCAAACAATTTCTGAATATTAAAGTGTCATTACTGCAAAAAAAATGCCATAAATTTTAGTGGAGGTTAAAGTAATTTTTATTAAAAATAGGGGCAGATTTATGACCACTCTGTATTTTTTCCCCAAACACTAACAATGGTTACTGCTTAGAAACAAATACTAAGCCATTCCAATTCTAATTTACAAGTCAATTTCTTAGTTACTAATGGAAATAATTTGGAAAATGATTGTTACTGATAATGTAAGTTGTCTATAGTTACATAGTTAAGTTGGGTTAAAAAAAAAAAAGTCCAAACCCCTCCAACTGAATCACAGTGCAAGAATGGGACTATCTCCACTAAACTTTGATATACCTGTATGTATAGAACTGTTAGTACAAAGTATACAGATCAACCTAAATATCTCAGGGATTAGCACCTGCTCAGCCACATACACAATGGTTTGCAGATGACACCATTTTTTTGTTGCAAAAAACGCTTTGGCGCAGTCTCAGGGTTTAAAATAAAGTTTTTAGCTCTAAAACTTACTTTTGTCTCCCACTCACAGAAACAACAAAAATATACATCTCAGCTTGTGTTGAGTTTTACAAAATTGTTAATTTGCATCCTTATTGGTGCAAGTTGCAGTGAATACTACACCCTCAGTATAACAATCATTATCCAGCAATTCTGCAGAAAAACACTGCATTGAGGGCAAAACATGGTGATTTGCACCAGAATTTTGGACTTTGTACTGCATACATTATAAATCTGCACAATCATATTTTTCCAATGAATAACTGAAACCTGCTATACTTGTTTGTATGGATACGGATGCCCAGTTCAACCTAGAGAAGGCTCAGGTGAAGCTCCAAAGCAATGCAATCTGCTGTCCCTAAAATTCAGCCTAAAACTGCAGCAAAGCTATAACACCCCTGTATAAAGAAAAATGAACTAAGCAGTTATTACATGCTAAATAAAACAAAGAAATATATATATATATACGGTTTGCTTTGTCATTCAACTTATTCAGACAATTTAAGAACACTGAAAAATATTAATGTATGATAATGGATATTTCAAATTCAAGAGAATTTCACATAGTACAGGCTTCAGATCTATTATCTGGAAACCTGTTATACATATACAGTTGTGATATTTCCCATCAAGTCCTGGGTAAATAGTCCTGTTTAAGTAAGTAATCTTATTAAAAAATTGATTTGCATTTGCTCTGAAACAGTAGGGCAGCACTCTACGGGTCATGTTAAGTAAAGCAGCATAAATCCATGCTGATAACCATATAATGCTACTGCGACTTTCATTTTTTAAATCTACAGTATTTTAGGAGGTTTAAACGCAGTGCCCTAAATACAGATACAATCCCTTATGTAGAAAACAAAAGGTCTGAAGCATTCTGTATAACAGATCCTGTATATATAAGTGCATGGATTCTGGTTGAAGAATGTTTATTGGATGTCTAGTAGTTATTTTTTCCCTGTGTGTAAATGACTGCACTTTGGGTTGGACATACCTGGCTGGAAGTTAGGAAAATATGTCACAATGCAATTCTTTTTATGCAGGACTTATAAGGGTATTATTTAAATGTTTAGAACTCTTTTTATAAGCTTAAAAGTAAATAATTTGCACAGAGCTTAAATATAAGAAAAGTAAGTACATGGACTCCCAACTGCTGAAGCCTTTTAAAATAAATGTCAATGTGACATTTCAATGCACTTGGAGGATCTAAAGATGAGAGATTAGTTACAAAAATATGAAAAGCATTTTGAATTGGAATACCAGTTACTTCTATCCTGTATAGGCAAAAATATGCTCTTTGAAGCATTTGTTAATGTATTGCAATGCATCTGTTATCAGCTCTTGTGTTGGCAGACATCTTTTATGAGCTGCCTAAAGGAAGCTCCACCCTATTTATGGTGTTTGAGGTAATGCGACAACAAAACAATTATAGTCTGACAGTCCTACAAAAAAGTACAGGTATTTGAAAAGGAAAATTATAATCTTTCTACAAATAATCAGACGAACTGCTGCTTAAACAGCCCAGAGGAGAAGCTACATGTGCTCCTGTGGAGTGTATGTGTAAAGGATCTGCTGAGAACTGAAGCAAGGACCCATCATGTTCCAGTTGTATTTTATTGAAGCCAGTAGTTCCCAAAGTGTGTGGCTAAAATAATGGCAGGAGGGGATGAGAGTGAAGGAACAGTAACACCAAAAAATTAAAGTGTGTAAAAGTAACTAAAATATAATGTGCTGCTGCCCTGCACTGGTAAAAGTTGTGTGTTTACTTCAGAAAGTCTACTATAATTTATATAAATAAGCAGCTATGTAGCCATGGGGGCAGCCATTCAAAGGAGAAAAGGCACAGGCACATAGATAACAGATAAAACACCATTGTATTCTACAGAATTTATCTGTTATCTGCTATGTAACCTGTGCTTTTTCTCCTTTTTTCCAGCTTGAATGGCTGCCCCCGGGGCTACACAGCAGCTTATTATATAAATTATAGTAGTGCTACTGTAACAAACACACCGGTTTTACCAGTGCAGGGCAACAGTACATTATATTTTTATTTCTTTAAAGCTCTTTCATTTTTTGGTGTTACTGTTCCTTTAAGGTGATTTCTGGGTAGAATGCCTATTTGCTTTCTTAGATACACCAAAACTCCAAGCTAAGGAGGATATGCTATGGAGTCCCTAAATAAAGACTGGGTTTGAAATGAAGACTCAACAGTTACTACCTTAAGCACTACCTTAAGCACTGAAGGCAGGTTATGAGTGCTTACACAAATGTGTTTGAATATATCAAAAATACATTTTGGACTCATGAAAATATAAATATAGCTTATACATTTATTATTTATATTCCAGTAAGTGAGTGTTCAACATACATTTCCCAACTCATTGTGTTTTGAAGGAGTATTAGTGTAGTGGTACAGTACATACTTATTGGTATAACTAGGCAGAATACAGTGGAATCCATTATCTCGTGTGCTTAGGTACATTGAAATCTCCAACTCAAAGACTCAAATACACATTCCCAGTGTAAGGGCGAAGACACACGGGGCTGCCACAACATTTAAGTAAGTCTGTCACAGCGACTAATCGCAGCGACTTTTCTGGCACAGGCTAGAATAGAAGTTGCTGTGACTTAACGCATGAGAGTTTTAGCTACGTAGATACGACAAATCGCCCCGTGTGTCTTTGCCCTAAGAGCTACTTGTAGAAGCTACTTTTCGCAGCTACAAAAATAGATAATGCTAATAATTTACTGATAATAGACTCTAGTTGTGTTTTAGCAGAGACAATTCTTAGGGGGAGATTTATCAATCCACGAACGCTCCAAATGCGTCCGAATGCGTTTTTTCATAATGATCGTTATTTTTGCGTCAATTTCATCGCCGTCGCAACTTTTTCGTATGTTGCACAAATTTTTCGGCGCCGTCACAACAAATTTCGTATTGTCACCCCGAGTACGAAAGTTTCGGATTCATTCAAGTTTTGGTATGGTGACTTTCCTTGGGTCCTTAGTATTGTCTATGACAGGGTATCTTGGGTTTAGCAAGATAGAAAGTAGCTCTAAGGGCTGTGGCACATGGTGAGATTAGTCGCCCGCGACAAATCTCCCTTGTCGTGTGGGACTAATCTCCCCGATATGACATCCCACCAGCGAGAATGTAAATCGCGGTGGGATGGCATACGAGGCAAATTCCGCCGCGTATGCCATCCCACCGGCGATTTACTTTCTCACCGGCGGGATGTCATATCAGAGAGATTTGTCGCGGGTGACTAATCTTAGCGTGTGCCACAGCCCTAAGAGCCCTTTATATTCCTGGAGAATTCATAGTGCTGTCTTCTGTCCTTGCAGTTCCCAAAGAATCTTTCTTAAGAATTTTTATCAGGTTCCTGCCTGTTTAAACTATGCCCTGCAAATCAGATGTGTAAATGCATATGCCAGAACTCTGTGTGCTTATATTTACTACGTATATTTATTAACTGGGCAAGAACAAAAGAATACCTTGTGCTTATTTGACTGTTTGGAAGTGACTGTTTTAAAAAATACACCTGCCAAGTCAGTATGGTATCCGACCTGTGGGAAATGGCAGATGGCTTTATCGTCCTTGAGATATCTCTCTCCCTGCAGGCAATAGAGTACCAGAAAATACCTTTAAATTGCTTCGTATATGAATCACTGTGGGTAAAACTGGCTTCTCGCATAATTTCAAGAGAATGCATGTATTTCTGCACAGTTACAAGAGAAGTCAGTTTTACCCACAGCGATTCACATAGTAGCTATACAAAGGTATTTTCAGGTACTCTGTTGCCTGCAGGGGGCAAGATATATCGAAGGCGACAAAGTAACATTACCCTTTGGATTATGGCACACTCTAAGATTTGTTGCAGGAAGGAAATCTCCTGAAAATGCATTTTCTGTATAAATTGCAGGTGATAAACATATGAATTGTGCAACTTCTAGAAAATGCAAGAGATGGCAATGTTTTAGCACCAAGGATTCCCTCTAACACCAAAGCAAAGGTATTTTCTGGAGGTCTGTTAGTCACCCATGGGTAGCACAGATTTCCCATCTTCCCATATCCCCTCATAGTATGGGCAGCTTTGTCTGGTTCCTACTTGCTAAAATACAGGATGGTTTCACCAGTATGTGTTACCTGCCCATTTTTCTGCTGGTGGGCTAATGGGGGGGGTAGAATGGGGGTGATATCAATCCTACTTTCAGCGCAGCAGTAAAGTGTGACAGTAGTTTATCAGAATATAGGCCACATGGCTGTGGTGCCCTGGGAAACTAAGAATATGGCCAGCCCCATGTCAATTTCAAAATTAAATATAAACAAATATGTTTGCTCTTCCTTTTGAAAAATGGATTTCAGTGGAGGATTCTGCTGGAGCAGCACTATAAACTAATGAATTTTGTAAAACAAACATTTTTTCCAATGGCAGTTTTATTTCTCCATTTCTGCGTATTGATATTTTAGAATTTTTTATTTTACAGTTAAAGAAAAGTCTGAATTTTTCCATCATTTACTGTGACTAAGATTGAATTCATCTGTTTATAGTCTCGTGCTTTGGATATGCCTTCTGGCTAGCTTTTCTGAGTCTATTAAAACCTGTCTTCTACTTACAACAAATGTGTCAGCTACAAAGGACCTTTTTTTGTCACAGGTGACAAACCAATAAATGAAGCTACACGGAATCAGCATCTAGAAAAACATAAGATCAAGAAGCTCTCTTCTCTTGCACCATGCTTAAATGACTATCTGCGGACCAATAAATTACATTCTTTCAGTGTTCATTGATTTGATCAGAATTAATGGGCACTGCTTGTTGCAACACAAGAGATGCTGTATTTTCCACAATCAAAACCTTAATCCTAAACTATTCTTTTCTTTAAATAGTTTTATTCTTATGCAAGAACATCTTTACAATATATCACAGAGAGTGGAATAAGACTAAAAATGCAGATTTAAACACAGCTGATCAGTGATGATAGAAGTCATTTCAATGTAAGCCCTTTGGGAAGTATTCATTCAGCTTCTACACAGTAGGAAACAGTTCATAAATATATTATTTTCTGAACTTCCTATACTGTAAGGCAAATTTTGTGATGCATTTTCAAGGTTATATAAATAATGGTATAAAGCTATTCCACTGCATATCTGTAACTCACTGATATTGTCTGCAGTGTATTTAGCAAACAAACTACAGCTTAAAAACCCACTGCCCCATTCTGTCAAAGAAATTATGTCTTCCTATGTGTGCTTGAAAGTACATTTACATGCAGTGGGATGATGGACAGTATGTATTAGCTGTCAGGATGCCTAGAGAGAATAAAATAAATCAAAACAAGGTACTGTAATTGGAGCTATTATTTTACAAAAGAAAAAGTATGACCATAAAGATGCACCACCTCTTTTTGGATGTCCAAGACAAAGGTCCTCATTAAAATATAACATTTATTCTGTATAAATAAAATGCACACCATGAGTAGGTGTAATAACAGAAAATTTGAATAAATAAAATATATTAAAATTATCAAAAACAGTGCAGGGTTACCTGGTAAGGGGGATCAAACTCCCAAGGGAGAAAACAAGTCGGTAAACAATTGCACTACTGGGTTATAACACACGGGAATGCTGCATTATATGTTGGATTCTGGAACCACTATAACTACCGTATATACTCGAGTATAAGCCGACCCGAGTATAAGCCGAGGTACCTAATTTTACCTAAGAAAACTGGAAAAACTTATTGACTCGAGTATAAGCCTAGAGTGGGAAATGCAGCCGCTACTGCTAAGTTTCAATAATCAAAATAAATTCCAATAAAATGACATTAATTGAGGCATCAATTTGGTATATATTATTAAATATTTATTTCAAAGAAAAACAGTAAACTAGCTCTATAAGTGCAGAAGAGGGTCAACAAAAACAATATGGTAAAAATATCATATCAAATGGAGCTCCGATGAGGTTGGCAAGCTTTATACATTTAACTGGTGACTACACACTACAGTGGTTTTCTATGTTTTTTATTTTATTCACTTTGGTGCTTCTTGCACAAATAAGCTCCATATTGTGGTTTTATTAATGCCCCAATACATATTGATTATTGAAACTGTTAGGCAAGCTGCACCATGTCTTTCAGAGCCTGCTTCAGCACATTGGCATCCCCTATCCTGCCCCCTACCAATACCCTAATGCAACAGGGTCTGGGGTGTAAATGATACTTCATTCCCCCCCAGACTTCTATCATGCCTGCTACATGCCTCTGCAAATCCACCTGTCACTAAGCCTGAGCAATGCAAAGTAGCAATTAAAGTGTATGGTGCAGTTCATACCCAAGCCATGGTGAGCATACTTGTCTCCACTCCAGCTGCTGATGTCTCTGGGAGCGCAGCAGGGCAGAAGTGTGCAGGAAGGGGAGCGCATGATGTCACATCCACCTGACGCGCAGAAGAGCGCAGTCTTAGGAAGCCTGGCGGTGGATCTGGCAGCGGCTCTGGCAGCAGGTCTGGCGGCGGGTCTGGCGGTGGCAGCTCTGAGGGCTCTCGCGGGTCTGGCACTGGCGGGTCTGGCACTGGCAGGGGATCTCTACTTTGGCTCGAGTATAAGCCGAGTTTGAATTTTTCAGCCCTTTTTTGGGGCTGAAAAACTCGGCTTATACTCGAGTATATACGGTATCTAAAAAATTGGCTAAAAGATCCTGCCATCAATGTGTGACATCACACCAAATCAAACCCACACACATTCCATACAGTGACCCAATACCACACTCACCAGTAATAAGTCTCAGTGGCAAGAAATGGGTCAAACCTGCCCCTCATGCAAACAACTCCCTAGTGCCTAGTACTTACAAAGGAAAGCTCCCAATCAGGTAAATAATAAAAAAAAGAGAGACCCTGCCTGATTTGCCTTGATAAAGCCCCAATGTAAGGGGTGAAAGGCGCGTTGGCGCTTTTTAGTCTCAAATCAGGCAGGGTCTCTCTCTTTTTTATTATTTACCTGATAGGGAGCTTTTCTATAGTATATAGAAATGTCCTGTAATTGGAGGTTTTCATCTCTACAGAAACAGACCATGTATAGTAGCACAGTAACATGTTAGCCATTGATCAAAACAGGAAAACACAAAGTAACTGACACCTTTTAATTTAAAAATGAAAAAAAAGGCTTTTTATGTGGGTCTGACCATGTTAGACTACTGATTAGCCAGGGACTTTTTATGTAGCTCCTGATATTTACTAAAGCACCAACCCCAGGTTCTTGAATTGATCCTTGGTACCATCTCTAGTTCACTTGTGTAAATTCAAGCTTTAAAACCCTGGAAATTACTAAGGTTATGGCAGTAAATTCGATATCACTTCAGTAAGGTATCAGAGTTTCAGGGATTTGATTGCACCCCAGCAAAACTCTTTCTCAAATATAGAAAGAATATATATACTTTTATGTGTGTTGGCAGCATGTCATTGCTTTGTTTTACAGTAAGGAAAGAAGTAAGAACATTGCCAACCTATATATACTGTATATATATATATATATACATTCACACCTTTAAGCAGATGTATTATTTACACATAAAAAGGCTAGTACAAAAAAAAAATGCATTTCCTTTATAAACGCAGATCAGTCTCTCAGTTGGGTGAATAATACCCACAGGATGCTCACATTAGTCATCTAAAGAATGAGCTACTTGAAAGGGATTGGACACTTTTTTTATATGCCTGGAGCATCTGTCAAGGGTACAAGGGGAACATGGTTATAGCTGCCAATATATATATATATACAGTGGCTTGCAAAAGTATTCTGCCCCCTTGAACTTTTCCACATTTTGTCACATTACAGCCACAAACATGAATCAATTTTACTGGAATTCCACGTGAAAGACCAATACAAAGTGGTGTACACGTGAGAAGTGGAACGAAAATCATA
This sequence comes from Xenopus tropicalis, assembly GCF_000004195.4. Taxonomy (NCBI): domain Eukaryota; kingdom Metazoa; phylum Chordata; class Amphibia; order Anura; family Pipidae; genus Xenopus; species Xenopus tropicalis. Next base: position 84,122,512 of record NC_030679.2, read on the forward strand.
CATGATTCCAAACATTTTTTATAAATAAATAACTGTAAAGTGGGGTGTGCGTAATTATTCAGCCCCCTTTGGTCTGAGTGCAGTCAGTTGCCCATAGACATTGCCTGATGAGTGCTAATGACTAAATAGAGTGCACCTGTGTGTAATCTAATGTCAGTACAAATACAGCTGCTCTGTGACGGCCTCAGAGGTTGTCTAAGAGAATATTGGGAGCAACAACACCATGAAGTCCAAAGAACACATCAGACAGGTCAGGGATAAAGTTATTGAGAAATTTAAAGCAGGCTTAGGCTACAAAAAGATTTCCAAAGCCTTGAACATCCCACGGAGCACTGTTCAAGTGATCATTCAGAAATGGAAGGAGTATGGCACAACTGTAAACCTACCAAGACAAGGCCGCCCACCTAAACTCACAGGCCGAACAAGGAGAGCGCTGATCAGAAATGCAGCCAAGAGGCCCATGGTGACTCTGGACGAGCTGCAGAAATCTACAGCTCAGGTGGGGGAATCTGTCCATAGGACAACTATTAGTCGTGCACTGCACAAAGTTGGCCTTTATGGAAGAGTGGCAAGAAGAAAGCCAACAGAAAGTTAACAGAAAAAGAAAGTTAACAGAAAACCATAAGAAGTCCAGTTTCCCCCACAAGCCATGTGGGGGACACAGCAAACGTGGAAGAAGGTGCTCTGGTCAGATGAGACCCAAATGGAACTTTTTGGCCAAAATACAAAACGCTATGTGCAGCGGAAAACTAACACTGCACATCACTCTGAACACACCATCCCCACTGTCAAATATGGTGGTGGCAGCATCATGCTCTGGGGGTGCTTCTCTTCAGCAGGGACAGGGAAGCTGGTCAGAGTTGATGGGAAGATGGATGGAGCCAAATACAGGGCAATCTTGGAAGAAAACCTCTTGGAGTCTGCAAAAGACTTGAGACTGGGGTGGAGGTTCACCTTCCAGCAGGACAACGACCCTAAACATAAATCCAGGGCAACAATGGAATGGTTTAAAACAAAACATATCCATGTGTTAGAATGGCCCAGTCACAGTCCAGATCTAAATCCAATCGAGAATCTGTGGCAAGATCTGAAAACTGCTGTTCACAAACACTGTCCATCTAATCTGACTGAGCTGGAGCTGTTTTGCAAAGAAGAATGGGCAAGGATTTCAGTCTCTAGATGTGCAAAGCTGGTAGAGACATACCCTAAAAGACTGGCAGCTGTAATTGCAGCAAAAGGTGGTTTTACAAAGTATTGACTCAGGGGGCTGAATAATTACGCACACCCCACTTTGCAGTTATTTATTTGTAAAAAATGTTTGGAATCATGTATGATTTTCGTTCCACTTCTCACGTGTACACCGCTTTGTATTGGTCTTTCACGTGGAATTCCAATAAAATTGATTCATGTTTGTGGCTGTAATGTGACAAAATGTGGAAAAGTTCAAGGGGGCCGAATACTTTTGCAAGCCACTGTATATATATATATATATATATATATATATATATATATATATATATATATATATATATATATATACACACACACAGTGTATATAAACACACACATACGCTGTATATAATTACTATTCTCTATGTATCAATATATATTTTTTACCAGTGCAGGGTAGTAGTACATTACATTTAAAGACATCTAGAACATTAAAATTATTTGGGGACTGTAGCCATGAGAAAAATTACAATTGTTGTCTTAAGGCTGCCAAAATGTGAAATAAAGGTATGGGGACCAGTTAGCCAGAATATTTTGGAACCAGTGTAATTCTGAGCTTTCTGCATAAGGAGTTTCCAGATAACAGATCTCATACCTGTAAATAAAGACCAAATATAAAAGTAAGTAAGATGCAAAAAGGTGACTCACCTAAACCCCAGTCACTGGGTGAGCAACGTAATTCAATAGTAATAAGGTAAAACCTCAAAAACATTATACATGAATGCAGTTAATCTTAGAACGCATTTCTTGCCTATTGGGCCACTTAGTAATAGGCTGTAAGTTCCCCACTAAGTATATAATGTGTTGAGCTTTTGTTTCCTAAATAAACCATTTTTCACTTTTCTACAATTGTCTGCCTTCCTGCATATGTGAGGTTTCACACTTTTGAACATGGGCTGTGGCCACTACTACAGAAAAGACACATATCAGTTATATCTAAAACAGGTAGACTGAGCAGAAAATGCAATTAAAATTATGTTTCAGGGCTAAAATGCAATAAGTTAAAACTTGCAGCCATCAGTGTTGATAACTGAAAAATACCAAGGCCACAGATATTCACCATGATTTTTCTGCTATGAGAGAAGGGACCTGTATCCTGCCAATGAGACTGCCATTCATTTCAGTGGATGGTATTTCCCATTTCCTGGCAATAATATGACTCTTAGAGACAGGTAGTTTTCATTAAAACCAAGTAAGTAAATAGGTATTTATTTTACAGTTAACTTAAAGGTGAACCACCCCTTTATTATTCTATGAAGTTTATTTGTAAAGTGATAATATGTGTTTTATTTTTGCATCAAGCAGATAGGAGAAATAGACAACATAAATTGTTTAGACAGTCACGCTCCTGCCCTGATTTCCTGTCTTTACTTCTTTATGGCAATGCAGTGTCGACTTCACTCTAACAGATGGGAATGCTTCTAAGAATTCAAAAACTTGATATCAAAATCAAAGAAAAATATAGGAAAATGGGTTTTATATTTCAGATTAGATTAGGTTGTATTACTCTTGATACAATACCAAAAATATACTACAATTCACACAAAAACATTTTCTAAGAAAGTTGATACCACCTGTTGTGGGTATATCGTATATTATTTAACTAGCAATGTAGGATTAAAAATAATTGTTCAGAACCACAAGAACTTAGCACACAGGCCCAGTTAATACCCAAGAGATTAAGGGGCAGTTTAAAGTGTGAAATAAGAGCTCACCCCAGTAAAACCCTCTTTATTCATTCCTATGGGATTTTAAGATGCGTATTTATCAATGGGTGAAAGTTAGAGTTAAAGGACATTTACTGTGAAGAGCTCTAATTTCACACTTTGATAAATCTGCTCATTAGAGAGAGGGGTGGGGTGGCTATAGTAAAGAACTGGTCAGAAAACCAGAAAAAAATAGATTAAAAATCTACTAGAAAATAAAATTGCTATTCAAGAGGGACAAAAATAGTTATATTTATCCCAAAAGTAGAAAACAAACACTGGAATTGATTCTATCCCTATGCATTCTGCAAGACAATATGGAATGAGATGAAAAAAAATCACTACAAATGTACTAGCAGGGAATAAGGAAGCAATACACTGATTACAATGTCCTTGTGGCTTACAGCATATTGCCAATCAGGGGAGGAGGCTACCAACATATACAACTATATAGCAGTTGATCTCTTTTTGGGAGGCATATAAGATTTAATAAATAAAATAAATAATAAAAGTCATTCCTTTTGCACAAATTTAACATAGCAATGCAATAGAAGTCTAACAAAGAATATGACACTGCAAAATGCGATTTTTTATTTCATATTTTTGCCATTTTTTTTTTTCCATTTATGAATTTTATTACATTTCCCCCAAAGTCTCCCAAATCAAATTAATCCTCTGCCTATGTTGTCAAGGCACAAAGAGCTTTGCAAGACTGGGTTAAAGGAAAAGTAACACTAAAAATTTTTCTTAGTAAAAAAATCTATTCTACCCTGCCCCAATAATTGCCCTATCCTGCAAACCATTTATTATTTTTAATGCTTTAGTACAAAATACCTGTTAAAAGTTGGCTTCCGGTCATTTGAAGAAAGGCGATACGGCGATGCAGGTGAAGTATCAGGGAAAGCAGCCACTATGCGGTGATTGATTGATCGAGCCTAGCCTGACTCCTTCCTATAGAGAAGGAAGGCTAGGCTCGATCAATCGATTGCCGCATAGTGGTTGCTTTCGCTGATATTTCACCTGCATCGCCGTATCGCCTTTTCTTCAGTGTAACTGTAAGGACAGTTACACTGTGTGTTGCAGACTTGACCTTAACTTGACTTCTTTTTTGTGACCCATTCATGTGTTTTTATAACTATATTTTAAAGGAGAACTAAAGCTTAACTAAAGAAGTAGGGCAGAAATGTTGTAAATTATGTTTTGGGCTTCTGTACCAGCCCAAGGCAACCACAGCCCTTTAGCAGGGAAGATCTGTGCCTCCAAAGATGCCCCAGAAGCTCCCCATCTCCTTTTCTGCCGATTCACTGCACATGCTCTGTGCTGCTCTCAGTTACTGAGCTTAGGGGCCGACTCACAATATACTGTATATACAGGATATAAATGTCACAATATAAGGCTGATTAGTACTTAATACAGATAATTACTTCATGGCAGCTCAGAAACCAGTGCAATGAACATTAGAATAATCAGCCTTGTAGTATCAGTATATGACAAGCCAATCTAATTTTCTGTTAACATAGTTTCCCAGCAGCGCCCAGAGCACACTGAGCATGTGAGTGTCGCAGACACTTTCCAAGATGGGGAGCCCCTGTGACAAGTTTAAAGTCCTGGATCATTGCTGCTATAGAGAAGCTGAACTTTTAGGCTTGTGCAGTACACTATATAAAATATGACGTTTTTAGCCATAGTCATTTTTAAGGTTTAGTTCTCCCTTAATATTGCTACTGGAACATGTAAGCAAAGATATACTTAATTTTTTTACTTTTCTGCTTTTTGATTACCAGTGCCTGGTTTATGTTGTACCCCACTGTTGTCATTCAATTCAGACTGTGTAAAAGTATAAATATATTACCTAAAAACAAGAACGTTTCCTTAACAATGGGAACAACCAAGAGAATTTTCCTTTACCACTGAAAGGAAACAAGAACATATTTTTGGCACTATTACTGTATATTTACTAAATTTTATTATTCTTTTTTTTTTATTGTCACAGATGCACAGATCAACCTCAGACCACCTGCATGACCACAGCGATCTAAAGACAAGTTTTACATTGTCGCTAAATATATATATATATATATATATATATATATATATATACACACACACACACACATACACACCTTTAAGTAGACATTTTATATATGCATTGAAAGGCTAGTACAGAGAAAAATGCATTTCCTTTATAAAAGCAGAATACAGTCTTAGTAGGGTGAATAATACCAACAGGATGCTCTCATTAGTCATCTAGAGAATGAGCTACTTAAAAAGGAATTGGACCCTTAGTTTTGCCGTTTTATCATTTTGTTCTTGTGTATATAATATGCCTGGAGCATCTAGTAAAGGGTGCAAGGGGAGCATTGTTACAGCAAAGCAGCTATAAGAATAGACTTTACTTTTCTGTGCAGCAGATGTACTTCCCTTATATGATAGGAATGAATCAATTAGTATAACAGACTTGTGTTATTGCTACTATTTTACAAAGTGCATTGACATTAACCTTTGAGCAAAGTTTCACAACTGTTCCACATATATCAATGTTATTTTAATTCAAGTCTTAATTATGACTAGGATGTCTCCTTATAATCACTGACACATAAATTACTTTGGCATTCTATGTAAAAAGGCCATCTTCAGATCCAAGCAGTTTTAAGGCAAGGTACTTTACTGCATATTCTCAGGCATCTTGGAATAAAGATCATTTTGAAAGCTTAATGTCATTATTAATCACTAGCATTTCAAAGAAGTGAACAAATGATTTTACAGAACTTGACAAGTTGAAATACTTTGTTATTTACAATAAATCGATTGTACAGCGCTGCAGAATATGTTGGCGCTTTATAAATAAATGTTAAAATTAATAATAATAATAATAATAATAATAGGAAATAGTAAAGTAAAGCTTATTATTTATATATTTATATACATAAAGTCCAGAGCTTATAATAAAGTATACACAATAACAGAAAATGTTGGCACTCGTAGGGTTTTCACAAAAAAAGGCAAAAAAAAAATATAGAAAGAAGTTTTCAGGTACAAATGGTGAGATTTATTGGTTCCAATGTTTCGTCAGGGAAAGTCCCAGTACAGGACTGAAATGTTGGAACCAATAAATCTCACCATTTGTACCTTTAAACTTCTTTCTATATATTTTTTTTTTTCTTTTTTTGCCTTTTTGTGAAAACCCTATGAGTACCAACATTTTCTGTTATTGTATATATATATATATATATATACACATACATATATACTCAGAAAGCAACAATATCAAATAATTCATGTACCTATATTCACTGGGTAAAGTTAAAGTTTTTAGCATAACTGTCATACAAAGTGAGTCCTTAAATATATGTTACTGTTCACAATCCCCCAAACCCTGGGCAAGTTTTCCATACCAAATCTGATGATAAACAAATATTCTGTCTGCAGAAATTATATGGGCCCAACTTTCTCAGCTTTCCATTATTCTAAAAGACTGTATGGAAAAGTGGCTCATCTGTTTATTTGATGGAACAAAGATATACCACCAGCAAAGGTAATGATGCAATGCAAAATACAATACATACAAATTAAGTTCAGTTAATGTTTGTAGCTCACTCCCCCTGCCAAACTAAATCAAAATCACCAACATATAAAAAATGTCAACCTATCAGCTGCCTGGATGTAGCATAAATGCACAGTGTATGTAGTACATGTGTGGTGATGGGGACCCTGTGCCTTTCTAGTGTATAAGTTATGACATTGTTATTTTTTGCTCATTCTGTACATACAACTCAATGAGTTACAGTATGCTTCATGCCTCCTGCGTCAATGTTCTATGGGCTGAATGTGTGTTAGCTCTATTGGTCAGCTAATGGGTGGAAGACAAGATCATTTTCTTTGTTCAATCCTGGTTAAGAACAATGGGAAAGAAGCCTATAAATAGCACTCTAGCCTTGCAATTTAGATCCTACAATTCATTTGGGTCTTCAAGCCTTTGTACTACACTTTATCTTTATGAATATTACCCTTAATTACAATTCATTTACAAATCAATAGAAAATTACCAACATCAATAAATAACTACATCATATTTAACCTAAAATATTCAGTTCATTGCACTAATAATCACAACTTCATATTCACAAATTAACACTTAACACCTAAAAGGAGTCACCTGTATGTACATACTGGGCCTTGTTTTCTGCCTTTTATTTCTGGTCTTAGCAGTTGTTTTTGAATGATGAAAATGTATCAATTCTTTATTGGAAAAATGTTCTCTTAACTTCATCTATCCACATAATTAACTAACTGGGCCATGGTTTTTATGTGAGCTTAGAGTTTGTAGGCTACAGTCAGTTTTGGCTTTATTAATAGTAATAAATGTTATTGTATATGATCAAAGGTGAAATTTCTTTGATTTTAATTACATTAGTTCATTTTGCTAGATAATGAGTTGTTTGTAGCATGGATGACAATAGATGTTTCAGAGAAAGAAATCAGTTGTATTATTTCTGTTGATATTCTTATTTCTATGACATTTCTGTGCCCCTCAGTGGCATTTAAATGAAGGAAATGATGTTTTGTTCTCATGTATTATCTACCACAACAAATAAATAAAAGATAGAAACCTGTTTCCCAGCATGCAGGGTTCAGGTGACAAAATACAAAGTCCACCAAGCTGTACAATGGCATGTCAGGGCTCCTGAAAATATAGTAAATGTGCTGAGATCAAAGGCTGCTTCTCTCAACTGACCTTTTATGCTTCTGGGCTGCTGTATAATGCAACCTTGCTGCAAGACATTTCTCTCTGAATATCTTCACTTCTGTATATCCACATTGTACAAAGGCCAATTTATTACTGTGCTGTCAAAACTAAAATTAGACTGTAAAAATCTGTATATCTTTCAGTTTTTTTTTTATTCTAAACTGTATGCTTGGTCTAAAAATGCAGTAAAAACTCACTATATTTCTACATTTTAATTTTTTATACAGTATTTAAACCCATATTTATATATTCTTTTTTCCCAGAGAAAGGTATCATTTTTGTTTATAATGCACATCTCTCTGCATTTTGTCTGTAAGAATTTGTCCCTTATAATTTCATAGTTGTTTTCCAAATTGGTTTGTATAGACAAACTGCCATCAACTTTTAGTTCAGTTATACCCAATAGGTGAAATTAGGATTAAAATAGATTTATTTTCTGCCCTACAGCCTAAAGAGCTAACATTACTAGTCACAAAGGTAATTGCCCATATAATAGTACCTCTGCTCTTCCTGATATGACTGCCCTATTTTACATTATATCAATTTGCAGTTTTTTGTTTCCTTACTATAATCAACAGGATGTTAAATATTATGCAAAATATTATAAGGAAAATAAGGAAACAGTTAATTATAGAATTTACTTTTTTTTTTTTTTTTTATAATTCTTTATTTATTGTTTTTCAAAATAGGGGTACAGAAGAGAAAGGGGAAGGGGAAAGCATGAAGTTCCATTTGGATGTTACAGACATTATAAATTTTCAGTAAGTCATGGAAAGAAGGGATAAAAAAAAATCATATCCAGAAAGGAAAACATCACAAGCATTAATGACAATTTAACATTTGAGTTATGACATTAGGGGAGAACCATGTGGCTAACTCCAACCTGCAGCTCCAACCTGGCCCAAGAAAAGTCACGATACTGAAGCTTGAATGAATCCAAAACTTTCGTACTCGGCGCGAAGGCTACGAAAAAGTCGCAACAATTCGCGCAAGTCGTAACGCTACGAAAAAGTCGCGGCACTTTACGAAAAAAATCGCAAAATACCGATCATTACGAAAAAAACGCATTCGGACGCCTTCGGACCGTTCGTGGATTAGTAAATCAGCCCCATAGTGTAATACAATTAGAGCAGGGATATTTACGCTTGGGTGTAAAGGAGTTATTTTTTGCCAAAGCAAATATAGTATGCATAGAATCTATATAAACAAAACACACACTACTAACTGTTTGTAAAAATGGATATGATTCAGTGGGTTATCTGAGTTTTGTGGAGGATTATATAAAGCTGAAATATCCAGAGATGATTTTGTTCTTCACGCACTACTGCATGGGGAAATGATTCAGTCAACAATCCATACAGTTTCAAATAAAGCACTTATTAGGCAAACTCTTAATTTATTTTCAATCTGTCATTTGCTCCATTGACTGGTTGCAATGGTAAATGAGACCGTAAAACCAAATTACCAGTTTTTAAAAACAGATAAGTCTAAATCATCTGAATTTTTTAAAATGTTTCCCCACACATCTGGGGAGATTCTTCAGTTTAACTGTGTGGCTTAAAATACCCTCATATTTTAAACCCTTAAGGGTAATACATTTAATGGCTAACTCTTCAGGACAGGACTTAGCAGTCTATCTTCTAAGGAAAAGGGACACTCCTTTGAGGACAGCAAATGTGCACATTTTGGACCAAAAAGACAAATGGTTTGAAGGAAGAGTGAAGGAGGCCATTTATGCCAAACTGAAATAACCATCTCTAAACAGGGGGCCAGCTTGTGAGCAACATACTATGCTGCTTTGACCTCTGCAGTTTCACAACAAATTCACACTTACAGTCAGGTACATTGAAAAAGAAACACCTGCCTCACTGAGAATCATAATACCATTGTGACTGGATTATTTCTGGTTAATGTTGTAAGGTTTACTTTGTCTAATTATTTTATTTCATCTACAGAAAATGTAGCAACTGAGAGGTGCCCAATAAATGGGAAAAAAAGAACTCTATACCTTAGCTGCATGGATATAAGGTATTGACTCTTGCAGAATTAAGGTCTGTGCTGTGAGAAACTGGTATTTCAATGATTTTATCTGAGGTAAAAAAATATTTTGAAATATGAGGAAAAAGGCAATAGGGTATTTCAAGAATTTTGAAGTTGAAATTTTAATAACATAAAATGTTCACATTCTAATGTTATTACCAGGAAGTGAGCACAACATGTTTTTAAACTGTGTTATATGACAAAGGCAACTTTAGCCATTTCTTTATTTTCCAACACATATTTTCATAGATCATAAAGATTGCCCGGCTACAACTGGGTATTAAAGATTTTTGTCACGTATTTGTTGCCTTGGGGCTTTTACCATTCTTACTCTTGAGACAAATCCAACAAATGAGAACATCTCAAGGGCTCCAAAGGATTGCATTACACGTGAATCTAAAAATACTGTATGTTATCCACCCAGTAGCACTAAAACTGCAGTATAACAAAAGCTTCATCCGACTGGGTGCCTTTCATAAGTAACATGTCTTAATACCAACCTTTTCTCCCTACAAATCAATCCCTTATACTCTCTCAGGTGAAAAATGCTAAGAAGTATGAAATCACAAAAAAAACACAAGCTCTATAATCAGAGACACTTAGAATACTGATCAAAAGAAATCGTCATTTCATTTAAATTCACTGGCTACTCGTATTTTTATACATTTAAAATTTTTCTGCTAATTATCATTCATCTGGAAAAATTAAATCAGAAAAAGGCACTGAAAATCGATCTGTGGCCTTCAATTAATGTTCTCTGTATATTTCTGCATAAATACACTCCCTTTGCCAAAATTATATTCTATGGGCAATTTTGGAGATTTACATTTTTTCAGAGCAGTTTCAGACTCCTGGGATTATACAATATTTCTTCCCAAAATGCATAAAACGGAATACCTTCCATGGATTAAGGCAGATACAAACTAAGAAATAAAGGCTTCTAATGAGATTTTTTTTTGTCTAATGCGTGCTATGCATTTTTTTTTTCATAATGTTTGTACTTCTTTCTTTTGCTTTACATAATCACTCTATATTTCTAGGCATCTTATTAGGAAAACGATGCAGCAGCCCAGCACATAAAGCTCAATAGTGCCATCAGGTGAATGTTCATATGTGTATACTGCTGAATACTTTTAAACGCTGAAATCCCCTCACCCACACACTCTGCTTCTTACGTTACTTTATTTTCCCCACAAAGTAACGTGTTCTGCAATTTATGCACCATTACTATAGAAATCATCATCTGCTGCATTCAAAAGAAGAATAATGTAGATTGATTTTAGAAGAATCTGTATGTGTACACAAACAGCTACTTACGGTTTCATTTATCATAATGTATGGGACTGTATTTAAAAACAGGTTGTGTTTGAAATAAATGGAAAAAAGGACCATGTGGATGTATTGGGAATGTGTTTGCACATTTTGTTCAAACATAAAAAGCTGATTTGCAATTCCTAGCATTATAAAACAAGCTGTTTATTAACACAATGCAGTTTCTTGTAGGCGATCAGGATTTCAAGCTAGGAAGTCCTGATGTTATAAATCTACTATGCAGTAATGTTTATTGCCGATATTGTGATATACTAATTATTTACAATAAGTTCCCTTTTTCGAGTAATTTCTCAGTTACATATTGTAAAGGTACAAGGCCTCATTTACATCTGCAAATGCAGTGAGGACAGTACAATTTCAAGTACAATCCATTTTTTTCCCACAATGTAGAATTCCAGCAAATTTTTCGGCAGGCATGGATTCGCGAAATTCCACATTTCACCACTGGTAGATTTTTTTACTAAACGGTATAAAAATTTGCAGCGGAAAATATTCGGCGAGCAAGGAAAAAGTCCCTGTCACGTCACAAAAAATTATGGTTGCATCAAAAAAATCACACCATAGCTGTGTTTCATGAATTTACCATTTTGCAAATTTTTTCAACAGTTTTACGAATTTTCCAGTGAAGTGAAACGGGACAGATTCGCTTATCACTACTTGCATCCGATTTGCCAAAATCATGCTTGCATAATGTATATGGCAATTTACAGGGTCGGACTGGGGGGTGGAGGGCCCACCGGGGCTCCCGCCCCAGGGGCCCTGCAGGTGCCCCAGCCGCGTCCCCTAACCCCCCCAAGGGCCCCCCTAACCCCCCCCGAAGGGCCCCCGCCTGACGTCCTCCCCCGAGCGCGTATAAATTGAACGCGTCGGGGAGGAACAGTCAGTAGCGGGGAGCGCCGGCAAAGGTCGGACTGGGCCGCTGGGGCCCACCGGGATTTTTCCCGGTGTCCCGGCGGCCCAGTCCGACCCTGGCAATTTATTGTGCAATGATGGGGAATATGATGACGTTCTATAAATATGTGTAATTAATAATATTGAATTGCAGAAATTTGTGGGTCTGCAACTGAAATTGTGGTTGTAAATGACCCCTATATAGTATTGTGTACCTTCTTTAAACCAAGGTTCAGTGATTTCAAAGAAAGCTATAGCTTTGAATGAAACACTGTTCTTGGGGCTGATTTATCAAATACTGAACTAGGATACTGGAGAATACCCAGCAGACTAGTACTTTCCCTATTTATAATAATTTGCGTGACAAGCTGTTACAAGTTTGCATTTTACACAAGTGTATAGGCATGTGGTAGGTGTCATTAATATTAAGGGTGTTCATCCTAGTTTCATGTCCACTAAAACAGAAAGTAAAAAGGCATCTGTATTTTAAAAGTGTGTGTACCACGGCGTAGTGGGGGGAGCTTACAAAAGCCCTACTTATGGAGTTAAAATATGCCAATTGATATCTTAACATGTTATTCTCCTTAAATGTACACAAGAGGGGTGTTAAGACAAAGAGACTTCCTTTGAAAGTTGTGAGTGCCAAGAGACATGTGTATGAGTAAAGTTTGTGCAAATCTGTGCTGCCTGCCTCTGACAATGATCTGTTGTCATTTTTGTCTGAACTCTTTGGTACTGCCTTTGGTTTTGTCTCCCTGGCTACTCTCCAATTCACCTGCCCCTGTGCACACCTCAGGGTGGTTCTGTGTTGTGTGAGGTGTTTGTAAATCACCTTTTACATGTGTGCTGCTCTCCCATCTCTGGATCCCTCCAGTAGGCCTGCCAACCTCACTGGTAGTCACACACATCCTCAGGTATAAATATCCATTGAACTACTGCAATAGACCAACTTTAGAGTAAAAGTTTTAAATGTAAACTATGTATTTAACAAAGTGTGCTGCCCTTTTCCTTCAGTCTGCATGTGTAAGACAGATTAAACAACCAAGCAGTTGGCTCAGCCAGTAACCAACTAGCTTTGTTAACCAGTGTTTAAGGCAGGATGAAAAGTGTTTAGCAATTTTGACAAAAGGAGCATGAAAAATGTCTTTCCTGGCTTGGAAATGTCAGTATAAAAATCTCCCTAGTTGAACATATAAAGGTTCATTTACAACTGCAGCCACAATTGCTGAAGGTCTCAGTCCTTGCACACACTATTGCTATTCATTATAGCTACTAGCATCTTAACAAGCTCCCTACAGAAACATATTTGTGCAAAGCACCATTGTACTCACCCAGTCTGTTCTAAGTGTGCCTATCTATGTGGGAAAACTCTGAAGCTACCTCTACCTTCATGGTAATTGCAGGGTTCCCTCTGTGGGCTGTGTCAATAAGTGTAGCAGACTTGTACCTAAAGAATCACACCCAGTGATTGCTGGAAATGATGCAAATCTCACTCTTTTGTGTCCAATTCATCAAAATGCTAAAGTGTAAGATGCACTTGAACTGAACACAAATATATATGTGTATAACAAATGTATTTTTGTATGAGGTAGTAGAATATGCCATTATCTTTTAAAACATGTTATTTTTTAGCATAGATCTCTTTATATTGCTGGAGGAGAAATTACACCCAATCTGATTTGGTCCAGAATTATCACCCGTGAATTACACAAGATTCCATTATCAATGTTAGTAGCAACTGCACCACACATACACTTCTGTTTCATAAGTCTATAGTCTCTAGTCATTCTTATGACTCTATAAAATATATGAAACTATAAAAATATTAATATGATTCAGACGATTATGGAATCCATGGTTATAGTTCAAAAGAAAATTCTCATTCTGAGTATTGCTCAGGTAATTATACCCTTTATGGGACTGCACTAGGCAAATCCATGGAGAAGGATCTTGGAGTCCTTGTAGATAATAAACTTGGCTATAGCAAGCAATGCCAGGCAGCAGCTGCAAGGGCAAACAAGGTTTTGAGCTGTATTAAAAGGGGTATAGATTCACGGGAGGAGGGGGTTATTCTTCCCCTTTACAGAGCGCTGGTAAGGCCCCATCTAGAATATGTTGTTCAGTTTTGGTCTCCAGTGATCAAACAGGACATGATTGAGTTAGAGAGGGTCCAGAGAAGGGCAACTAAGCTGGTAAAGGGTATGGAAAGTCTCAGTTAAGAAGAAAGACTGGCCAAGTTGGGTCTGTTTACACTGGAGAAGAGGTGCATAAGAGGTGACATGATAACCATATATAAATATATAAGGGGATCATATAATAACCTTTCTAATGTTTTATTTACCAGTAGGTCCTTTCAACTGACATGAGGGGACCCACTCCGTTTAGAAGAAGGGAGGTTCCGTTTAAATATTCGGAAAGGATTTTTTACTGTGGGAGCTGTGAAGTTGTGGAATTCCCTCCCCGAATCAGTCTTGCTGGCTGATACATTTTATAGCTTTAAGAAGGGGCTGGATGGATTCTTAGCAAGTGAGGGAATACAGGGTTATGGGAGATAGCTCTCAGTACAAGTGAGGGAATACAGGGTTATGGGAGATAGCTCTCAGTACAAGTGAGGGAATACAGGGGTATGGGAGATAGCTCTCAGTACAAGTGAGGGAATACAGGGGTATGGGAGATAGCTCTCAGTACAAGTGAGGGAATACAGGTTTATGGGAGATAGCTCTCAGTACAAGTGAGGGAATACAGGGGTATGGGAGATAGCTCTCAGTACAAGTGAGGGAATACAGGGATATGGGAGATAGCTCTCAGTACAAGTGAGGGAATACAGGGGTATGGGAGATAGCTCTCAGTACAAGTGAGGGAATACAGGGTTATGGGAGATAGCTCTCAGTACAAGTGAGGGAATACAGGGTTATGGGAGATAGCTCTCAGTACAAGTGAGGGAATACAGGGGTAGGGGAGATAGCTCTCAGTACAAGTGAGGGAATACAGGGGTATGGGAGATAGCTCTCAGTACAAGTGAGGGAATACAGGGTTATGGGAGATAGCTCTCAGTACAAGTGAGGGAATACAGGGTTATGGGAGATAGCTCTCAGTACAAGTGAGGGAATACAGGGTTATGGGAGATAGCTCTCAGTACAAGTGAGGGAATACAGGGATATGGGAGATAGCTCTTAGTACAAGTTTATCCAGGGACTGGTCCGATTGCCATCTTGGAGTCAGGAAGGAATTTTTTTCCCCTCTGCAGCAAATTAGAGAGGCTTCAGATGGGGTTTTTTGCCTTCCTCAACTAGAAGTTAGGCAGGTTATATATAGGCATTATGGTTAAACGTGATGGATGTTCGTCTTTTTTCAACCTAATTTACTATGTTACTATGTAAGCCTACTGTCATTAAATTCCCTGGTGCCATGCAAAAAGGCATGAAACCATAATTTGGATTTGCAGTCTTTGCAGCCATTAACTCTCTTATGTACAAGGTGGAAACGTTTTGGGGTTTTTTTTAAAGCCACAAAAAGATAGTACTTGGCAGAAGTGTAACTACCATGCAGCAGACCCTAGGAGATACAGTAAGAGAACTGTTTGATCAACTGCAAGTTGCTGAAATTGGGGAGCACATTCCGTACCATCACATCCTATTAATATCATCACTTAGGATGAAATTGCAAGGAATAATCTCACCCCATGTATTGCAGCTAGAATCATCAGAATAGCTACCAAGTCATTTCAGAGCCACCTATCACTAACACGGCTGAGATACAGGAGCACACACCATCACCAATCACTAACTCAACTCAAAGTTAGGATATGAAATTTCTCTTCTGCGTTACAGAAGATGTTAGACATTTGTACTGGCAGGGAAGGAAAAATATACATATATATTTATATATGATGATCTGTATGAACCAGATTCTTTCAAATGCAATTTGTATTGTAATTTGTGCACACAACCTGCTTATAAATATAAATACACAATCTATGAATGTTTCCTAGTTTGCTACTTAGGTATTTTTTTTGCTTCTGAAGGAGCGCACACATATTATGATGTCATATTTGGAAAAGTCAATGACCCATAATTATTATTATTACCATTATTATTGAAATCATTTTAGATAACCTTTCCTTAAGTAAAAAAAAAAAAAATATATATATATATATATATCGCATTTAGTTTGGCTATACTTCTCCCCAAGTGCTTGACTTTAAGAAACACAAGAACTTTATCTATGTGGCCAAGAAATTTTGACAAAATTTGTTTTCTTTTTGTTTTTCTTTACTAAAATCTAGTTTACATACAGGTATGGGATCCGTTATCCAGAAAGCTCTGGATTATTGGAATGGCCATCTCCCATAGACTATCAAATAAAAAAATTTACTTACTTTTTCTCCATAATTATAAATCAGTACCTTGTACTTGATACCAACTAAGATATAACCAATCATTATTGGAGGCAAAACAATCCTATTGAGGTTATTTAATAGTTAAATGATTTTCTACTAGACTTAGGGGCTGATTTACTAACCCACGAATCCGACCTGAATTGGAAAAGTTCCGACTTGAAAACGAACATTTTGCGACTTTTTCGTATACGAAAAATGCGCAACTTTTCGCGTAAGTTTTAACGCTACGAAAAATGCGCAACTTTTTACGCAACTTTCGTAATGGATACGAAAACTCGCGTTTTCACGCAAAAATCGTATTGGTAACGAAAAATTCGTAAAGAATCCGAAAAAATCGCAAAACATACGAAAAAAATCGCAAAATACCGATCATTACGAAAAAAACGCAATCGGACTCCATTCGACCCGTTCGTGGGTAAGTAAATCAGCCCCTTAGGGTATGGAGATCCAAATTATGGAAGATCTCTTATATAGAAAACCCCAAGTCCTAAGCATTCTGGATTAAAGGTCCCATACCTGTAGAAACATTCACCTATAAGAACAGTTTATAGTTCAGTTTAATGGTACTTCACTTTTAGACTCACTTTCCCTATAGGCCTGAAAAAAAGAAAATTTCTGAAAGGACTTTTTGGCAATTTGAACTTCATTTAGAAAAGCTACAAAATATAAACTCCTGCAATTAGACTATTGCTAGTAATGTGTCATTTTTTGCTTTCCTAATGAACCATATGTCATCTGATACTTGCTGTTTTTGAGTCTGACTTGCTCCCTTGCATACATGGAAAAAGTCATGCACCAGTTGCACAAAGGACTATTAAGGGAGTGCATGGCACATACAGTATTTGCACTGATGTACTGTGCAAATAAAAAAAAACATCACCCATTAAGAAGCTTGTTTGCCGCCGAAGTACAAACACAAATGTTTTTCTTTGCCTTGTGTCAAAGGTCAATAACTGGGCGATTGAGTGGAAACGAGCATGTAAATGAGTATGTTCACTTACTGAGGCTTGCCTTCCCTTGGCTTGTAGCCATGGAAACCATAGCAAAGGCATAGCACCTTCTGAATTCTGCAGCACGGCTAACATTTTGTATCTACTGCTTTATCCACTCCTGAGTAATCATGTTTGTTCAGATGTCTTGTCCTTTTAACCAGTTCTTTTCAGCTTTAAAAGTATTTGAAAAATTCTTTTTGTAGAAATCTGGCTACTTGACCATTTCTTATTTGTCTGGAGGAGCATATAAAAGCTGACATGCAATGCTAATAAGAGCAGAACATTAGCAGCCAGGCTTGAAGTCTAATTTTCACACACTTTGGCTTTGATGGTGTTCTTAAGAGTTCTAGGGATACATACACACAGCAACTGCATTGCATTTATCCAACGTTAACAAGCAAAACAGTTCTTTTTTATGATGTTTACTTAAACGTTTGTAGTCCATGATGGGATCCATTATCCAGAAAGTCATTATTCTGCAAGCTCAAATTATGGGAAGTCCATCTTCTCCCATAGTCTCCATCTTAATCAAATAATTACATTATTTTTTATTAATTTTTAATTAATTTCCTTTTTCTCTGTAACAATAAAACAATACCTTGTACTTGATCCCAACCAAGATACAATTAATCCTAATTTGATTTTTTTAAGTAAACTTTTAAAAAATGTTTTAAACACCACCCTATATAAAAAAAAAGAAAAAAACCTTCAAAATATGGAGAAAACCATCAAAATAAGTGTATTGAGGGATCTTGCCCACAAAATAACATTAAAAAATGTGTGCTTTTCATGGGTGAGCGCAGTATGTAGCTTCATTGTTCACTGTAGCCCCATTCAGCAACTGACTTAAAATAGACTTAAACATTACAAAATCCCTATAAGATTGTTTTGCCACCAGCACACATGTATGCAGCTTAGTTACCATCAAGTACAAGGTGCTGCTTTATTATTACAGAGAAAGGAAAAATCATTGAAAAAAATGTAGAAATCTTTGTTTAATATGTCCCTATTGAAAATTAAATTCCTGTATTTTTAACCTTCTGGAAAACATGTCTATGCTGTCTGTCTATGCTTTCTCTATAGTGATAGTTGCTTGTGCTAATAGTGGTAAGTATTTGGAGGTCAAAAACATTTTAACATGACCAGACACACTAGTCTAGTATCTTTTTTTGACTATGGCTATGCTAATAGAATGTGAACAGTTGAAACTTAAAGGACAAAATAATGCAGTTGTTTATAAAGAACTAACGCTTTTAGGAACACTGATTAAGCAAAGCCAGTTTGCATGACCGAAAACCTACACAACAGCTGGAGTGTCCATAAACGTAATGTGCATGAAATTAGATATCAAGCTTGGCTGTTAATATCATGCTCTTTTTAGCACTGCACATCAGCTTTTATTTGCTGCCTCCAGCCAAAAAAAAGTATAAATGACCAAGTAGGCAGTTTTATACAAGAGGTTTTCTTGTGCAGTTCAAGCAGATAAGGCTGACAAGATAAACAAAACATCTGAACAAACATGATTACTTGGGAAAATTGCTTTCAACAATCAAAATTTAATGCAAAACAGAAGGTCTAGGTTGCTCATAACTCCATATGTAAAGTACATCTTCGACTCCCTTCTATGCCTAGCAAATATGTTTCTATGCCTAGCAAATATGCTTTTATGCCTAGCAAATGAAATATTGGGGTAGAGAACAACAATGCACTGCAGAAAAACAAAGTATTTTATTTGTATGCGTGACCTTCCCAATGTATCCGTTACCTCTAGTGATGGGCGAAATTATTCGGCAGGCATGTATTCACAGCGAATTTCCGCGTTTCGCTATTCGCAAATTGTTTTGTGAAATGGGCAACAAAATTTGCAGTGTAAAAATTCAGCATGCGACAACAAATTGTCACCCGTGTCAAAAATTTGCCCCACAATAAAAAAATTACATGAGTCAAGAAAATTTGTTGCACGCGTCATTTTTTTGACACGCAAAATTTATGCTCATCACTAGTTACCTCTGATATACCTTTTACATACACCAAAACCAAAGCTTGTGATTGAAATGCAAATCTCCATAACAGCCACATCTCAACACAAAATAGAAAATATTTGCTTTGTCCTTTTTACTTTAAAAATTATGATGTCAGCTATTTCTTTCGGTGAGGTGAAATGTCCAAAAGTGTAAATATAGAGATTTCCTGCATTATGGTTATTCATGCATGTCTCTACAAGAGCTATACAGTTTGAGATTCTCTGATTATAATAGTGTCTCTAACATTCCAAACAAGTAAGCAGATATTACATTATAACCTGAACTCACAAAAACACATCATGTTCCGTCCCTGCTTCTACTTGCTAAGTGGTTTGCTGCTTCATAATGACAGAAAGATAAATGCCAGCTATTTGCAGTGCATCATCTGTGAGTATGTTGTACTTTTGTGTTAGATATAAAATCTATTCATAGACTTTAAGTTGTTAACTGAATTGCTTTTCCTTATGTCATTCTGCCATAGCGGAGAGATGAGTACACGTGTCTCAGTTTCCTAATGATCTTTCCTTTGCCTCATCAGCAAGAAACCATATGGTTCCTTTTATTATGTATGTAGAGATTTTAGCAGAACAAATAAAGAACACTGACTTTTAAACAAAAGAAAAAACGCAAATATATGATTTAAACAATAAAAAAACTACAACATTTATTTGTATTCTCCATTAGATATACAAACACGTGTATATATATAATCTCAAAGAAAGTGTGTGCCCACACTCATCCCCAATTGCTCTATCAAGGTGCACAGTCAAAAAAGCAAACATTACCAAATATATATATATCATGTTGAAAAATATACCGCACTCACAGGACCTATAAATGCAGAAAAATATTTTATTGATAAGTGACTAACATTTCGGCTGACACAGCAGCCTTTCTCAAAGAGTGCAGTATATTTTTCAACATGATGTATGTTTTTCTGACATACTGCACCCAGGCATCTGTGACCGTTTTGAGACGTGAGTGCCTGATTCTTTAGTATAGTATAGTATATTTGGTTTTGGTGCCAAAAACCTAAAAGGAAAGCAAACCATTGAGTAAAAAGGGAAATGGTGAAACAATGAAGCAATGAGTAAACTGGCTATAGAACTGGCTTAACCTGCAACAGGTACAAACTCATATTTGTTTACTGTCGTTATAATTCCCCAGGGCCAAACAATCGAATTAGCCTGGATTCTCCCGATATCGCGCACCCTTAGGTGGGGGATATCGGGAGAAGATCCGGTCACTTGGCGACATCGCCAAGCGAGCGAATCTGAAGGTGCATGAGCACCTTAACATGCAGTGCACAGGAAGGGAAAATATACAGGATTTTGTTAAATATAACTACTTAATAAGTATCAATAACTCATGAAATGGTGCCTTAGCATTTTTAATTTTTCCCCCAAAAATCAGCTTGTATAATGACTCTCCAAAATTAAAGTGAAAACTTGTCCCTAGTAATGTCTCTGTAGGAGCCAGGGAATCCAAAGCAAATCAATATTATTAAATACATATCTTAATATTTCAAAAGTTATCCAAAAGAGATTAAAAGGTGTTACAGTGCAATTTAATATGTTTTTGGTACTTCCTGTAAATAATTTTGAATGCTGTCTAGCAGTAGCCCCTGGTTTAATCTCTCACCGGTGTTCTGTTTCTGCCAGTTTCTATAGCTACTAGTAACATACCTACTGTAGGGACCCATAGGGTTAAATGGTCCCTATGGCTTTAAATCCCTACAGGTTCAGTTCCCTTAGTTGCTGGGCAGAAGGGAATGTATCTAAGTGAGTTCATTAACATATGTGTGCTATTGGTTAGAAGGTATGGTGATGACATCCTGCCTGACTTTGGTATAGTGTTGGGAGAGGAGTGGCACCTTCCTGTTTGTTTGCTTCCACCTTAGGGACAAGGTGGATGTGTGCTGAGAGCCCAGGGCATGGGCCCAGGCCCAGTGAAGTCGGGGGAACAGGGCCCCGTGAATGAGGCATTAGATAGTGGCAGGTGTAGCTCCCTTTATAGTACACTCTAGGGGGCACATTTACTAATCCACGAATCACGAATGGGAAAAAATCGTATTGTAAACGAAAATTTCGGAAGATCGCATATATCACGAAAATGCTTACGAAAAAATCATATTAGTCACGATAATATCGTATCGGCGATCTGAAAGTCCCGAAATTTTTGTACCGAACAATTGTAAACAGCGGTAAAACCTTTCCGATTTTTTCGTGCAAACGTCCGAAAAAGTCATGCGCCGTACGGAAAAGTCGTGCGGACGCCTGAAAAAATCGGCGAAAATATGCTCGGAGTGTTCGCATGAACGCTCGAGCGTTCGTGCTTTTGTAAATGTGCCCCTAGGAGTGTAAGGCAATTAGGGTTGAGCTAGAATGAGCAGATTCTGAGCTCCTTCATAGGCCTGACAGTTGGAGGTATCTCTCCCAGGCCACATTGCCTGTAGTGTCGGGATCCAAGTGAATAGGGAATCAGGATAGAGAATTCCCTGATGGATCCACTACAGGGTGTGTCGCAGAGGTGAAGGGAGATTCCTGCCAGTCTGCCCGCAGGAGAGTGTGAGTCTGAATATACACTCGGTATGTGTTGCATGTACAAATGGCCTCTGAAGCTGTATTGTGAGTAAACCCTGTGGATGTTCAATAAACACTTATCATTTTGTTATTTGCAAGAACCTCTGGCGCCCTCTGTTTTCATTTTTCTGCATAGCAGCAAGAGAGGTGTAGTTGCACAACACCCTCGCCTTCCTCTTCCTCTGCCCATTCTGGGTAAGAGAGTACAGTGTAACCCATGTTCTACTGGTACTAGTTCGGGAAGGCAGCTATTGAGCTGAAATAGCGGTTACACTACCATACCTTTACAACAATGTGTAACACTTGGCCCATAAGCTACTACTATTATGTACAGCTGAATTACATAAACCAACCTTTATTTTGGCAGTGTAACATATACTAATTGTGAAGACTCACTAGGACTGCCACTGTCTGGTTATTACGGGCCTGGCCAGTAAAAATGGCCCCTGATCCCTGATGCCAATGTTATTAATAGGCATAAAGGACATACAGTTAAATGTCACAAATACACATGGGCATCTTTTTGTGGACATTTATGATGTAGCAAAATGGAGCAAAATATCACAAACAAAACAAACTGATGTAAAAGTTATTTTGGTGCAGGTCAAGTCACATGGAACTTAATTGCCATTTTTTTATTAAAACTGATGCCCACTTTATTAAACTAATACCACTTTATTGTTATTGCTTGATTAAGTCTATTCCTGGATGCAATTTGTTGTCCTGTTCCCAGTTCTGTTCCAACCTGTGCCTACGGATGATTTGCTTTTCAGTCAAAGGCTTTTGATTATACAGAATTACAATTGAAACTGTTAAATATTTCTAGTCTATGTTGCAAATTCACTTGACACAGATTAAAAAGAAAAAAACAAGAACAATCCAATTAAAACATTCCTTATAATTGCAGTATATTATAGAAAAGCCATTTTGCCTTCATTTATTGAACAAAGTAAAAGATAAAATGTTTCTGATTATTTGTATGCTGATGCCGCAAAACATATCTGCTCTGAATGAATGCAATAATGTTATTAACTAACCCACTGAACATTCTCATTTTCATGTAATTCTGGCCCATCACAGTAGATCTGGGGAAAAAAAATAAATAATGTTCCCAATCTAATCAACTAAATGAATGTTAATACAGCAAGTGAATTATGCAATCTGATATCAAAGGAAGCCAACATCATTTTCTGAACACTGTTTAACATCAACTAATAAATACCAAGTTTTGATTTTAATTATACATATGGGGAGGTAGTTGTTGGAAAATACTTGCGCTAGGGAGATTATGAATTTTTTCACAAATTACTGCAGGCTGCACATTTCTTCTACATTAATTAGATGCTTTTCAGATCTAATGCTGATTTGCTTCCATGTTACTGTTTATCCCATGGAAAATTGCAAACTAAAACTGCAATAAATAAAAAAGGATTGCTTGCTCTACAACTTTCGAGAAATGTAAAATACTGCGCTAAGTACAGATACACAGTGTCAGTTGTGCATACTGTACATAAACAATGTAGCACAAAGAAAAGATACACACAGAGGGATAGTTCCCTTGTACAACAATATAAAGCGCCATTGTAAAAAGACTTTAAGCTGAACAATAAAACAAACCCACAAATGTTGTATCTGGGATGAAATAATAACAGTGTTGCATTGCCAGCTTCTACAAAGTTGTGACTGATGCTTAAAAACAGAAAAATATATTTCTCAGGCTCCTTTGTCTCAGACTCCAAAGCTTCCAATAAATGAATATATGTCTTAGTAGTGTCTGTGGTGCTTTTCCTGAAGCTGCAAGTGTTTTATCAATGTCAGATTACCAACAGGACTTGTTTGTCTATATTGTTTACCGTCTTTCTGAAGCTTGCGATATTTGCATTTTCTCTATACTTATTATTGTCCACACAAATAAATCAATAAATTCGGATGGACAAGGACCCTGCTACTTCCACCAGTTAGCTTAGTGCCACATCCATCTACACACATACATATGCTCACTGAATATCAGCTGCAAAGAAACAGAGACACTATCTATTTTATTAAACATTTAAGACATAGCAACCAGATTTGTTTCCTCTGTAATTATTTACATTGTTCTCTTTATATAAACTTTTATATGTTAAGCTGAAAGCAGATACCTGCCATGCTGAAGTGGCTATCAATCCCTACTTATTCTGTTTCATCTCTGTTTTAGTCTCTCTTTTCATTTACCTGTCACAGTTACATTTTTCCAAATGTTGATGGGTTTTTATGCATAGAGTTTACTGTAGAAAGGTTTTTAATAAAATTGCATGTTGCATCAGTTGTCATGGTTACCAGTTTGACATATGTACACTTAAATAAGCTTGCTAATAACTCAATTTATTATTCTTGCCAAATAATGATCGCAGTAGTGCACTTATATTTTGAATTTAGTTTACAACAAACTGTTGGTAATTGCAAGTTGAGGGACTCAAAATGCAGTTTTCCTGAATGTATATATGCACATAGACTCTTAGAAAATAGCAAAAATAGCAATAATTTTATCATGATTTTGGCAATGTTGGTATCATGTAACACCACGACAAAAGGTGTATATTCTTCCTGATGTGTATATTATTAAAGGAACAGTAGCACCAAAAAATTAAAATAATTTTAAAGTAATAAAAATAAAATGTACTGTTGCCCTGCAATTGTAAAACTTGTGTGTTTGCTTCAGAAACTCTACTATAGTTTATATAAAGCTGCTGTGTAGCCACGGGACATGGGGCAGCCATTCAAATTTAAAAAAGGATAATAGGCACAGGTTACATAGCAGATAACAGATAAGCTGTGAAGATTGCCATTGTATTCTACAGAACTTATCTGTTATCTGCTATGTAACCTGTGCCTTTTCTCCTTTTTTTCCAGCTTGAATGGCTGCCCCCATGGCTACACAGCAGCTTTGTTTATATAAACTATAATAGTCTTTCTGAAACAAACACACAACTTGTACCAGTACACGGCAAAAGTACATTATATTTGAATCACTTTAAAACATTTTTATTTTTTGGTGTTGCTGTCCTTTAAAGTAAAACCATAAATGCTGTATGGGGTTGTGACAGCACATTGTAGTACATTAGAACACCTTTTGACTGGGTTTTGCTTTTTATGATATTCTTTTACAGCATCCTATGACCTGAACCCCTTATTGTTCAGACAATTCAATCATTTGTATTTTGTTATATTCCCAGTATTCACACATTTACCATAGCCTAGCTGGGCCCACTATATTGAGACACTCAGTGACTCCTTATGAAGCACTGAAAAAAAAAATCAAAGCAATCTTTTAAGCTGTTACCTTCCCAACTGTGTCTGGCATTTGCAGGCAGTTTTTAGTCACAGTAAAAGAACAGCAAAAAAGAAAAAAAGCTTTTTTTCTTTAACAGTCAAAATGAAGTGCAGCTCAGAATGTATACTTACACTGCAGTGATACATACAAGCTTAAACCTGGGATATGTAGAATGAAATGTATAGATTTTGAATCAAATATAAATTCTTCAATTATAAACATGGTAAACATTATTATCAAGTTCTCCCAGGAATGGAAAATTCCAAATGTCATGCTACAGAATGATTCAGTTCCTTACTTTCTGGTTTAAATTGCATGAAATGTATTAACCGCCCCCCACCACTATACTTACATTATTGTGATAATTATAGACGTGGTTGACCGTTATTAGAGTTAAGAAATATAAATAGATACAGTCACTTAAATCATATTAGCAATTTGCTTTCATTAAAAAAAATGGATCGTTTTCAAAATAGTTACCTGCAAAGTTTGTGCTGCAAGTGTCGTTGCTGTGCCAGCCAGGGGGCTCATATTACAGTGAGGGGCAGGCAATGCTTGCAGTTGTGCATGCCCCTTCATTAATTTGATTGGCTGAATCGTGTCAGTCAATCAGATCATGGATACACAAATTAATAGAGCATGTGCAATAGCGATCTATGCCTGCACTTCCTCCACTCTTTACTCCACTCCTTACCCCACTGCCTGTTACATCAGAATGACATGGGCTGGACCTTATACAGCCAGGGTGTCGGCAAACCCCCTGGCTTGGGCAAAGAAGCGACACCTAGAGGTCTGTGCAGCAGTACCTTTACAGGTAGCTATTTTGAAACCAATCCTTTGTTTGTAATTAAACCAAATTGCCAATATGATTACATTTCTCCCTGCTTTTGGAACAGGAACTGGTTTGCCAAAAATACACCGTTACGAAAGATACTGCATATAGTTTTTTATTCTTGTATTCTTCCTAGTTTCTTTTATTCTTGTATGCCAAAGCAGATTTTTATTTCCTTCCAGTAGAAAATATCTGGTACGTATTACATGTACCCATATTACTAGAAGGCCATTAGATTGGTGCAAGACATAAGGGTGTCTATGAAGATTTTCATTCATCCAGGTCATGGTATATCTAGTATAAATAAATTTGAAGCAACTGGACTTGTTTAGTAATCATTGAAGACGTTTCACTACTCATCCGAGCAGCTTCTTCAGTTCAACTGAAGAAGCTGCTCGGATGAGTAGTGAAACGTCTTCAATGATTACTAAACAAGTCCAGTTGCTTCAAATTTATTTATACTAGATAAGACATAAGGGTGTTTTCTTCTCATTATTTTTCTATGATTTTTTGCCTCATAATTAGTGATGAGCGAATCTTCTACCATTTCGCTTTGCCGAAAAATTTGCAAAACTGCTGGAAAAATTTACAATACAATGGAAAATGTGCAAAATGGATGTACTGCATGCCGTTTATTGCACAGCAAAATTTTGTGCAAGTTTCGCAAAACCTGGTATGAACCTGATTTTTCCAGCTAGATGGTAGTTAAGATCATCACATACAGGCCCGGATTTGTGGAGCGGCCACAAAGGCTCGGGCCTAGGGCGGCACAAATTTGGGGGTGGCATGCCGCCCTGCCACACCAAAATCTTAAAATTTTGTCCATACGGAGCTTCTGCACATGCGCACTCACGGGGGGGGAGTTGGATGGGCGACGAGCAGGGTGGCCTCAGGGCGCCTAGATCCGGCCCTGATCACATTCTCTTTTTCAGCAAATAATAAGAAAACAATGTTTCCTTTAAAATTTCTATTTTAATTATTTCTAACTATTTCAGCTGGCAATGTGTGCTATTGGTAGAGGAAGCAGCACAGAAATATACTTGCAGCTGCATAGGCGTCTCGAGAAAGGAACAAAATATCCTGTAGACTTCGTAAGGTTGGATAAAAAAAATAGTTTTTACTAATTGCTCAAAGCAATATTTTTTAAGTACACTTTTAGCATTTGTGTGGCTGCTGTATGTACAGTATAATGAAAAAGTGGTTTTGTTAAAAAAAAAAACAAACAATGTTTTTATTCCTTAATATTAACA
The DNA here is from genome assembly GCF_000004195.4 of Xenopus tropicalis. Taxonomy (NCBI): domain Eukaryota; kingdom Metazoa; phylum Chordata; class Amphibia; order Anura; family Pipidae; genus Xenopus; species Xenopus tropicalis. Next base: position 84,149,850 of record NC_030679.2, read on the forward strand.
TGGCATAAAAAAAACATTAACATAAACGTTTCTGTGTATTTACAAACTTCTAACTAGCCACTTAGAAAAATTCTCAAAAGAGTTTAGCACAGTAGTTATATGTCAAGAAGCTGCTTGAAAACTATGTTTAAAATTTAGTTGGTATTTCTGCAAATACACGTGAATGTACAATCAATGAAATAAGAGGCTTAGAAAAGATGTTGTTATTCACAGCGGGTAAAAGGGCTCCACATTCAATGGTCTGAAATCAGAATCTCTTTCCACTTAGCAATAAATATCTCAAATTGAACAGAGTCCTTTTAAGCTGTAGAGCAGAAGATAAACATTAAACACTAAGCTGGTAGAATTTCACCTGAATGAACATCAAGCAATGAACAAAGATCATTTCTCCACCAAACAACATATGTATTTGTAAATCCTTGCAATGGCTTTCATAAAGTCACAGGAGTTGTAAAGCAAATGAAATGGCTATTTGTGCAACTATCTGCTGTAATAGCTTAGTGTTTTCCCTTACTTGATTCTAACAGTAGTTCTCATTTACCAAATTTATCATCACTTCATTGGTTTCATTATGATAAACTCCTTGATATTTAGTTTCATTTTTAGTCAAGGCTGCAAACTGTGCCTTTTTGAATGTACATATGATAAATTGCATTTAAAGTGTTCTTTTTTATATTAAAGGGATGAAAACAAATGTAAATATAATATAGTTGGTTTGTGCCAAAACTAATTTTTGTACTAAGTGAAAAAACAGTATCATGGATTTTTAAAACACTAAAATTTTAAATGTATCCAATATGTTATTGCTTAATAAAGCAAGGGTATACCCATATGAGAGCAAAGTTTAGCTAAAATGATACTGGGACTGAGTTACTAATAATAGGAACATTGTTCTCACCTACAATATCCCATGGCAGCTTATCAAAAACTACTTTGATAGTTAAAGAAGTCAGGATTGTCAGAAAAGGCAGTATTGTAATGCCAACTTCGTCATAAAGCAATGTCTAGCATTGCTAGCATCTAATTTCTTTAGATTTTGAGAACAGTCGTAGTATCTGCCGTATCTTACCACCATAAACACAATGTCTTGCAATTAATGTGTGGGGATGTGGCAAAGTGACCTAATAAACATTCTAACAAATCAGAGAGTTTCCTATGTAGTTCCATTAATGATACCAATACAGATTTATATCAATTTTAACAATTGTGCCATGAAAGACATAGAGGAACATCCTTCTATTTTACCAGTTAACTTATTACAGTAAAACAAGAAGCTGGTCATTCTATATAAGCGATGAAAGTGTGGCTCTTAGGGTGAAGACACACAGAGCTACTTGTAGCAGCTACTTGTCACAGCTACTAAAATAGACAATGCTGGTCGTTGCTGGTAATTGTCACTACGTGTAATTCCCAGTATTGTCTATGAAAGGGTATTTTCTGGGGTTTAGTAGCAGTGAAAAAGTAGCTGCTACTAAGTAGTTCCGTGTGTCTTTACCCTTAATCTCCAGAATCTTAATGGAGTCCGATGTAGTTGTCCTCTAATGGAAGTAAATAGAGGTCATAAGGGTGTAATCTAAAGGGAGAGTCAAGGTGGCCACACGCACCAATATAATCGTCCGAACAATTTTCAAAAGAAAGATAATAGGGTAAAATAGTGTCTGTACAGAAATAGGGCAACTTAGGTGACACATGGTCTATAAAATGCAAAGAATGTCAAAAAGACTTCTCAAATATATTCCGCTTGGAAGAGTGGAGGATAGAACATATACAGTAGAAATTTTCAGAAATACCTGTACTAAGAATTTTTATAAAATGTTTACCAAGCAGAGATTGGCTACAACCAACAATCTTGTTGGCAGACTAAATGGACCAGAAAAGTTTAGTTTCTTCCATAAAATTCAATATTTCTTTATCTGATATAAGAAAATATTCCTGTAACAAGATGATAGATATGTGTTACATGTATCCTGTGAAAAGGCTCTGTCTCAGTTTTATTTAAACTGCAATGCCTTTGTATTGTTTGTTCTGTATAGAAGAAGGTTTCAGTCTCATGAAATGTCTTTATCCACAGCTGCCTACAGCCATGTTTGTGGTTTTAATGGAACTGAAGTAAATATTCTTGTTTTAACTGGCATCTACTAAAATGTCTTGTGAGCACAGTCCAAAACTATTTTGTTATATATAGGGTTTACTAAAAGGCGTGAATACGCATGATTATTGATCTGCAAACATCACAGTTTATTTTCTTCCAAGACTATTCTATTGCAGGTTTACAGTCTCAATAAAAACCACATGCTAGGAGTGAGAAAATAAAGGAGTAGAGGTAATAGCTGACATGTGACGTACAATGGAAGATTTTTTTTTCAGGCCATATTTTACAATAACCTAGCTAAAAGGACTTTAATTTCAGGATGGAGTAGATGTTTCTGGGAGTATGGGGCATAAGGCCCCAGTAAGATGTTTTGTGCCCTAATTAAAGTGAGGAAAGGAACTTTGTGAATAAGGAATCAAAAGTGGATACCAGACCCTGTAGTGGAACACTTTGGGAGTGTTAGACAGACAGTAATGGCACCTATAAAGAGCAGTATGTGGTCCACCTAGTGAACATCAGTGGTGGGGTGGTTCCCCAGGGGGTACTTGCCAAGTGTAGGGACACAACTGGGTAGGAATTCTGCATGTAATCCCTTGGAGCACCCCTTGAGGCAAGTACAAAAACAGTGGTATAACTAGAACGCATCAGCCCCCCTACGAAAAATTTTTGGATCGGCCCAGCACGCACAGTGTCTCCTGAGGGTACCACGGCTGCCTACAGGGGTTCAGGCCTACCTGTCGCTGCTAGATTGTAGCAGGCAGTTGGATGGAGGCTGGGGAGACAGGACTACAATGCAGCATACACAGCAGTCTGGGCCAGCATGTCTATGGGCATTTTTGTGCAGCAAAACCTAGTGAAAAATTTTGCATATCACTAGTGACTAGTGAGCAAGGGAACTGTTAGGGCTTACAGCAATAGCCTGCACCTGAGAGTATTTAAGTGGCATGAATAGCTCTAGTAGCACTATATGTCGAGCTGGATTAAGTCAGAAATGCCCACAGGGATCTCAGATAGGCTTAGAAGCAGTCCCTGCAGAGTTCACTGAAAAGCATGAAAGATGATCTTTACTGATGTTACTGCAGGTAAGAGGCTGCCGCAGGGACCTAGCATTTTATTTACCTATAGACTGGGTTACACAGCATGGAAATGGATTTACAAATAATGAAAACTGCTTTTTCCCCCTTTATGAAGCTATGCATCTTGTTCTCATAAACAGAGAATCAAAGACAAAAAGAACCCATAGATACATTTAAAAATATACAAATAGAGAACCACAGCAATTGTCTTCCAGATACACAGATTTGTTTTGCAGGATGCTGGAGCATGGCAGCCCTGTACAGAAGCCTGGATTTGTGGAAAGGCCACAAAAGCCCAGGTGTAGGAGGGCCAGTCTTTAAGAAAAACTTGTTTTTCTTAACAAAACAACCGCACATATGGGTAAAACTTTTCCTCCAGATAGCTTCAATGGGTTGTAGTCATAAAATAATTTCTTTTATTTTGTACAGCCATGTGAGAGTCAATACCAAGGTCTAGTCCAACTTGTAAGCTAACCACAACACATTTATCATGGTTTGGGGCAAGTGGTTGGTATATATGTATATCCATCTGGCACTGTAACTTGGCCCAAAACCACTAAAGCTAATACCACAACCATTACTATCCACCCCATTATCTACAGTACTGACAGGCACAGCATTTGGATTTTGGCCCAAAAATTCACAGTTGGGTGAAATCTGTTAATAAATGAGTGCCAAAAAGTTTTGTTTAGCTCACTTGCTATCCCAGAACACATTAAGGGGAGTTTATATTAATGCTGGAGACAAAAATCACCACTGATGCCCATAGCAGCCAATCAGATTTTTGCTTTTTTTTCCAACTTGTAGGTAACTGTTCCAATCTTATTGCTAATTGGTTGCAATGGGCAACATCAATGTTAATATGACCCTAAGCCTTTGCATATGTAACTTAAAAGAGAAAATGCTTCAATTATAAAGATAATCATTTGTAAATATTTCATTTGCACAATTCAAAGGATTACTTGTTTAGGGGGTTCCTGGACTCACGATAATTAGAACTAAGGGATGTTACAGACAAGGCTGAATTACACATCGCAGAGCATCTTCCAAAATTCCCCAGAAGGAAAAGTTTATGTTCTTTTTGTTTTGTGTCCTATCCCTACTTATTCACCCCAAATTTCCCCTTAAGATGCCCACATCAGGCAAGCATCAAAGCAAAAATTCCCTTTTAATCATAGAAACTCTGATTTTATTTTATATTTGAGTCATAGCACTCCCCGTAAAAGCCATATTGTACAAAAATGCTGTTTCGCTTCTAGTAAAAAAAAAAAAACAGATTTGTTAAGAGGCTTTATTGTGTTGAGTAACATCTGGTAAAATAAAGCTGTCAGCTAGTCTTGTTCTGCCAGAGTTCCTATTTGCATTACTCACTGAAACAAATGTCTACAAACCATTATAATAACTGACATCTGATAATGCTCCTGGGAAACATGCGTTTTTATTTTCATGTGGTTAAATTGATATTTTCTGTTCAGTGCTTAGATAGTACATCACATTAAACAGACTTCAGCGTGTACTCTTATTGCCCTCATTCAATATGCCATTTCTGTTTAATAGAAAGAATTATGCAGCCACATTTACAAAGGCAGCTGACCTGCTCTCCCGAACTGGGAACGACAATAGTTATGAATGACAATATGGCTTTTTGGAGTGCACCAGTGTGCTGTGTGTGCAGGAATTAGCTTTCACAATCACAGAGACATTTTAGCAATTTCCAGATAGTCGGGTTCCGATAAGAACCCTTAAGGTTTAAAATTTAGTAAATCTGGCCCTTAGCGAGGTGTGAAAAAAATGAAAGAGTTTAATAAAGTTCAAATGCAACAAAATATAACAGCTAAAATATAGAAGTGATTTTCAATACACTAATCTCTTAAATGGTAAGTACTGTATAAAATTCATGATTCCCTTACATTTAAAAGGCCTAAAAAAGTATCGAAAGTTAAAAGATAGGCTAAAATAGAGCAATTGTTACAAGTACATACTGAAATGCTTACACAAAAGATTGGATTCATTTCATAACAACTACAAATATTAGGGAACAGAAACTGTTACACTGTTTACATATGTCTTGTATTCATACTCTGCATCTTATGGCTATTTAATCTTCAGGGCAGATTTACCACTGATTGTTACTGAGCAATTGCTTGCAATCGATCAATAAAGTAGGTATGTATATTTTTATTTATTTAGCACTATTTACAAAGGATATAAAAAGTCTACACAACCCTGCCAAAAGATTAAAAAAAACAAAATCATACAAGAACCTGGTTGTTTTACTGTGCACACCCTTTAATAATCAAGGATGTGTCTGCATTTAGAATCAACCAATCAAGCCCCCCACCGGAGCTGCTGCCTCACAGGCCCCTGCACCCCCCTAGGGGCCCTCACTACCCAAAAAGGCCTACAGCAACATTAAAGAAGCTGCAGGATTTCTTGGCAAGTACTGGTTGTTGCCTACATGTGGCAACAATCACTCATATTATTCATATGTCTGGGTTACAGGGTAGCAAGATAAAAGCCTTTATTCACAAGAAAAACACCCAAGCCTTATTTCTAGTGATGAGCATGGATACGCAGCTAAATTCCACATTTCGCCATCAGTGATTTTTTTCACGAAACAGGTGCAAAATTTTGCCACGGAAAATTCATGGTCTCATCAAAAAAGTTGCAAAATGGGACAGATTGGCTCATTACTACTTATTTCTATAATGATTGATTAATAATGTGATTAGATGGACTACTAACATGGGCGTCCACAGAAGGGGGCAAGAGGGGGCACTTGCCCCCCCCTGGAAAAGTAGCAAAAAAACAAAAACCTTACTCCGTTTCTGCACTTTCCTCTCAAGCCCGTTTTTGCTGTGCTCCGATTGGATCTTTCTTCTTGTGGATTCTCCAATCAGAGCACAGCTTCCTTGACAGACAGTAAAATTGACCAATCAGAGCACAGATGCACACAGGGATCGGGAGATTTTGCAAACTGGAAACAGAAATAAAGACTGAAAAGAACAATCTGCAGCTGTAACTTTACCTAAGAACCAACTCTCAACTTTTGCTGCAGTTTTCATCCCACAGGTACTATACACAGGTACTATACACAGGCACTATACACAGGTACTATACCCAGGCACTATACACAGGTACTATATACACAGGCACTATACACAGGTACTATACCCAGGCACTATACACAGGCACTATACCCAGGTACTATACCCAGGCACTATACACAGGCACTATACACAGGCACTATATACACAGGTACTATATACACAGGTACTATACCCAGGTACTATACCCAGGCACTATACACAGGCACTATACCCAGGTACTATACCCAGGCACTATATACACAGGTACTATATACACAGGTACTATACCCAGGTACTATACCCAGGCACTATACCCAGGCACTATACACAGGTACTATACACAGGTACTATACACAGGCACTATACACAGGTACTATACCCAGGCACTATACACAGGTACTATACCCAGGTACTATACCCAGGCACTATACACAGGCACTATACACAGGTACTATACCCAGGCACTATACCCAGGCACTATACCCAGGTACTATACCCAGGCACTATACACAGGCACTATACCCAGGCACTATACCCAGGCACTATACCCAGGCACTATACCCAGGTACTATACCCAGGCACTATACCCAGGTACTATACCCAGGCACTATACCCAGGCGCTATACCCAGGCGCTATACACAGGTGCTATACCCAGGTGCTATACACAGGCGCTATACCCAGGCACTATACCCAGGCACTATACCCAGGCACTATACCCAGGCACTATACACAGGTACTATACACAGGCACTATACACAGGCACTATACACAGGTACTATACACAGGTACTATACACAGGCACTATACAGTTCTAAAGAATCACTAGCTGACATTAAATTGTTTTTTGCCTGACCTGACATCTATAATAATTTATAATCTATCCCCTACCCTAACACATGGAGGGTAAGTTAACTCTTTCCCTCTGAAAAAGCTCATTGTGTGTTTATATATTTGTTGTTGTTTTTTGCACTTACTATTTTTTTTTTTTTTGTCATTGTTTTGTTCATTTATAGTAAGTTACAGTGGGGCCAATGTTGTGTATCAGTGCCAGTGTTATAGTGCCAGGGCCTGAATATCTGCCATCAGTACCCACTGCATCTCCCTGTATATAATGTACTGGGTTTGTAAATACGGACTGCGTCTCACTGTATATAATGGGGAGTCAGTACCCACTGCCTTTCTTGCTATAAAACTAACATAAACACATCTAAAGGGGTTAACCTTTAGTATGTTATAAAATGGCCTATTCCTAGCAACTTTGCAATTGGTCTTTCTAATTAATTTTTTTGAATAATTTGCCTTTCTCTTCTGCCTCTATACAGATTTCAAATGGGGGCCAAAAAATATTGCTCTGTGAGGCTACAATTTTATTATTATTATAATTTTGTATTACTTATTTTTCTAAGTAGGCCCCTTAACTATTCATATTCCCATCTCTTGTTTAAACCACTACCTGGTTGCTAGGGTAAATAAGACCCTAGCAACCAGATAGCTGCTGAAATACCAAATGGAGAGCTGCTGAACAAAAAGCTAAATAACTGAAAAACCATTAAAAATAAAAGTGAATTGAATGTGAACTACCCCTTTAAGCTAACTGATCACAAACACAAATGTTTGCAGATCCCCTAACAGAAGTGCGCGTATGAATACTTTTACATCCTAAACATTTTAGGGTAAAAAAAAAAAAGCACCCCCACCCGCACTTTTGTACAGTATCCCTGGGAGTCAGTGGGAACGGCAAGAGGTAGTTGGGAGGTTAACTTTTTACGCCAGCAGCGAATCCACTAAGTGTCACATTAGCTGTAGGTCAGTCTGTGTATGGGCCATATTTAGCCTCCCCTAGTATCATCCTGCAAAAAAAAAATATATATTTTTATATATATATATATATATATTTGTCTGTTGCAGGATGATGCTAGCTTACTTGCCCCCCCTTGGAAAATTTTCTGCGGACGCCCATGACTACTAATAGAGCAATCGATTCATGATAATTAAGGACAGACCTTCCCATGAAGCCTCAAGAGGGGACCAATCTATACTGTTATTCAACAAGTTCACTTGCAAGAAACTATAAAAATATATTGCCCATAGCTTACAATAGGATTTGATACCTCAGACCAGTCAATATTTTCCAGGGTCCAAAGGATTCATTCTCTTAATGACTCAAACAATGTTGAGAATTTTTGTTTTTTTAAGTTAATTGAATTTTCTTCTTGATTAAATTCAGTGATCTGTAAATGATCCACTGTTAGTGCCCGCACAGAAGAGAAATAATGAATAGCTAGTAATATTATATGAGTAAATGGTTCACTGATACCTGTGCAGAAGAGCTTAAAACTAATAAGGAAACAGGAAGAAATTTTAAACGTGTCAGTGCTGTTCTAAATCAGTTTCTTAAAGGAGAAGGAAAGGTAAAAACTAAGTAAGCTTTATCAGAAAGGTCTATGTAAATACAGTCATAAGCACTCACAGGAACGCTGCACTGACTTCTCTAAAAAAAGATTAGTTGTGTCTGTAATTCCTGTGCCAGAGACACACAGTTCTCTGCTCTCTCCTGCTCCCTCCTCCCTCAAAAATGCTAAGAACTCACCCCCCCCCCTTAGGAATGTGGATCTGAGCCAATCAGCAGAAAGCTGATTCATAGTCTAACTAACTGAGCATGTTCACTTGGTCTGGGTGTCTGTGCAGGAGTGAGGCATTATGGGAACTTTCTTTACACAGCTCAGCATTTTTTCTTCCTGTTTGGTTTCTGATCTTCTGAACAGGTGAAATATGGGGAGACTTAAGAGCACTATTGAGACAACTGAAGGTATGCCTGCAGCTTGAGATTAACTCTTTACTAGCCTTTCCTTCTACTTTAAGTATTAGTTTCCATGGGTAAGGAATGGGCAGAGCCGGTAGGTATATAGTTTATCTGGCTGAGCTACAATATCTAGCACAACAATTTCTCTAATTCTAACATTATTTTGGCACTACTAACACTGATTTTAAGTGAAGCCCTCTCTACTTAAACCCATGGCAGGTGTAGAAATATTGTAATTACTGACTGGCTTCTTGTGCTTTCTGGTTTATAGAAAGAGGATTGCTTGAGTATATAGTTCTGATATATCTATCTATCACATTGCCGAATATAGATAATATTAGGCAACAGAACCACTGCTTATAGAGCCTAACATGGATAAGCTAGTACTGGCAGCAAAAGTATTACGGTGATGTGCTTAGTGCCAGGGCCCAAAGAGTTGAACTGGTGATGACTGTAATTCATCTGAACCAGTCTGTTGCTAAGGCCAAGTGTCTCAGAAGCCCAAGACTTCAACCATTGGGAAGAGATATTCTATACTCTCAGCAATGTCTCAGACAAACAGATTTTTATCACTGCTGAAAGGAATGCTCTAAGCACTTTTTTCCATTTTCTTTTACTGTTTAACAAAAAGCCATGGTTATGAGGAATAGTGTGATTGAATCCTCACAATTAACACAATATATTCATGGAGATTTCTGTGGGCTAAAAGGCATGTTTCTTTTTTTATAAAATATTTCAGTAGAAGCACATTGAGTCTAAGAAGTACAACAGTATAGTCTGCCAATCTGTCAGGATTATAATAGCACTCAGTGCCCCAGCAGCATTGTCTGCCATGTTGGTTCTGTACAGTAAAAAGGCCAAATCAGGTTTTTCTTTTGTCAGAATAAAAGAAGGAAGCTATTTAATTAAAGGCATTGGTTTTATTAGGATTTTGTAATGGCAACAATGACTGTTCTGTTCCCCCTTTAAAAATGAAGTCTAGACCTTCAGTGTGGAATACTTAATATCTTCTGCCATCTCCTGGTGAAAAGAACACTGTGCAGCTACTGAATAATGAGAAACACTCAAAACATTATCAAAACACACTGACATGAATGTTAGTTGAAAAAAAATAAAGACAAAAGTCCAGTCCAGGAAATTAAAATTAAAAATATAGTTCTAAGCAACATACAAATATAACAACATTAACAATATTCAGTGTATGTTAAAGTTACATGTAAATGCTGTTGAAAGCAGCATGTTTATTGCTTCTTGCATTGTTGCTGATTCTTCATTTCTGCTACATTGTCTCAATAGTTTCAATAGTCTGAACCACAAGGGCAGCAAAGAGAAAAGAGCAGATACATTGATTTCAAGTGCAGTTACATGTTCTAATTGTATGTAATATATATATTTGAAAGTTGCAAAGATTTAGGATATTTTTCATTATGACATTTTTTAGGGCGTTATGTCCCTTTCAATTGGAATTTAGTGTTAAAAAAGCTTACTTTTTAAAGCTCCTATCCAGGACCTCCCGGAAACCAATGCCAAACCTTTTGAGCATGCCTGTAACTTGTAGACCATCTCAATTCCTAGCCTAACGCTAGAACAGTGGGAGGAAGCCACTGAAAGCTGCTATGAGTTTCTTATCTCCTTATGGGATAGGCTGATCCAGTATAAGGTTTTGCATCAACTATACATTACACCCATTAAGCTCTACAGGTTTGGCAAAGCACAAAATGATTGCAGTCCAGGGTGCAAATCCCCCCAAGCGGATTTTCTCCACTTATTCTGGAGCTGTTCCCCCATTGCGCAGTTCTGGATTGCAGTGATGGATACTATATCAACAGAGCTAGAACTACCCAAAGTGACCGATCCAATAACCTGCCTTCTAGGCACGGTGGAGGAAAAACTCACCACCAACGCAGCCAGGGCAAGATTCAGATGCCTCACATTTTATGCAAAGAAAGCAGTCATAATGAGGTGGATGGGTAATAGTGCTCCCATGCTTGAATACTGGCAACAACTTATAAATGCTGCCCTACCCCTCATAAAGCTAACCTACAAGACCAGAGGGCACAGAGGAAATTTGACAGAATATGGGGTATGTGGTGCAAGGAAACTGACCAACCAACCTAGAACTCTCCCTCAAACCACCTAGAACTGGGGTCATGCCAAATCCAACGCTACGCAACAGAGCTATTCTGAACATTACAGTTCTGCATAATAAACCTGCAATTGTGAAGCAGACCTATGTACCAAGAATCCATGTCTACCTTTGTAACCTGCTTTTACTTCATTTTGTTTTCCTTTTTATTTAATTGCTTCTATCTTTAAAGAGTAGTACAAACATTTTGTTTTATCACTGACACCTCTGAATAATACTGTAAAAGAATAAGATCACTGTGAACTTATTTTCTGGTGGTAACAAAAACGGCATGCACAGCTCACAACTGTGCACTCTGGGTAATATGTGTTTATCCATGAGCATGAGCACAAGATTTCAAGGGGGTATTTAGTGAACTCTCATTCCATTTGCCTCTGAAAGCTCTCATGGATCCTAGTCAATACTGAAGTATGAATTGTTAAGATACAGGCACCTAACTATAGAGGAAGTAGACCCAGCTGTCCCTGGAAGGGAGGGGGGCCAGGGGACAGTGAGGCCTGGGCCACAGGGTCTGCTGTACAAAAGTTCCCCTCCCCAGTTGCTTTAACACTGTAAAATGAGTGCATCCGCAACAGTCAGAGTGTATTCAGGGAGGCGGAAGCAGTGCAAGCAGTCAGAGTGTATTCAGGGGGTTGCTAGCAGTGCCACCAGAGGGGTCCTAGCCACCTGAGGTGGCCAAGTTGATGCCACCCACTAGCTCACCTCGTGCTTACCTGTTTCGCCTCAGAGGTGGACAAGGGGGGTGCACAATAGTGCTCTCTGCACTGGAGGAGCCAAAACTTCACTTTAAAAATCAGAATTTCGGCTCTTTAAGTTACCTAAAGTGGCTTTTTGCCTCCCCCAGTAACCTTGTTGCTAGTTTGCGCCAGGCCCCTCTGAAGTTTTCTTTGCAGGGAGGCCCGGCAACTGCGTGGTACGCCACTGTAAAGGTAATAAAATTAGGTGCATATAAGTATATTTTATTCATACAGCGCTACTAATGTATGCAGAACACTACAGCAGAACAACAATTTGAGTACGGTATTTAAGGACGATAAGAAATACAAAGTACTATTACATTAAAGATTCCAAAGAGCTAAGTGTCAAAGAGACAAGAGCATGGAGTTCCCCCGAGTATACAGTCTAAATGGGTAAAGGGTAAATTACAGACACAAGTAGGTGTATGCAGAACCTAGAGTTAAAAGCAAAAAGACAAACATATTTCAATTAATTGCTGGTTTTTACAGTCTTTTTTACACTAATTATTCCACTGGAATTTTCTTGTTCCTTGGATGGTGTCCCATTGACTAGACAGGTTATTCCAGATTCTGAAGTGGTAAATAATGCTGTAAATCACAGTATTCAGTCAATTCAAAGATAATACATACCTTTACAGATACAGCTGCTAGTTGCTGTTTTTTAATGGATGATGTCCAGAATTCAAATGCAAAGCATTAAAATCCTGCATAACCAAAAATCCACAGCTTTATAAATACATTTACACTTCTTTATACGTAGCGTTTTGTGGGTGAAAACTTACACAGCTCAACAAATAGGCCCCATAGTACAGGTATCAGACCCCTTATCCGAAAACCCATTATCCAGAAAGTTCCTAATTATGGCAAGGTCATCTCCCATAGACTCCATTTCAATCAAATAATTCACATTTTTAAAAATGGTTTCCCTTTTCTCTGTAATAAAAAAACAGTACCTTGTACTTGATCCCAACTAAAATAGAATTCATCCTTATTGGAGCCAAAACAATCCTAGTTGATATAATTACTGTTTACATTTTTTAGCAAACTTAAGGTAGGTTATGGAAAGACCCCTTATCCGTAAAACCCCAGGTCCCAAGCATTCTGGATAATGGGTCCTGTATATATGTTGTGCTAGGTGACTGTTGGAAATCTAACTCCAATCCTGTACTATGTTTCCACTGGGAGGGAGATGTGGAGAAAATGGCTCTTTGAGATGTGAGGAAAAGTAAGCTGCACATTGAGTTCAAGGATGTTTGTGTGTATTGTTAGGGTAAAAAGTCCCTGAATAATTACAGAAAAAGCAATAATGTGTATACTGATTTATAAAAGATTTTGACACTTATACCTATAGGGACTGTTTGATCAGTAGGTGGCAGCAATTCACATTAGGAACCTATTGCGCTAACAGTTTATTTTCTAGTTTTGAGTTAGATGTGCCATGCTGTTGTATATCCTGCTACTAATTCTCCTACAAAAAAAGTACTTTAAATGTATTACACTGTAAAAAGTGATTTTTTTACATGTATTAAAAATCCCAAGATGGATGCATGATGCTTTGATAATCTACTTACATTTTATTGGATCTTGTTGGGTTTTTTTTATTTACCAATTAACAGGTAGCATTTAATGGTCAGTGTATTGGTTGCTATGATTTATTATACCCAGGGAATCTTTGCACTTTTTGTTACATTCCCCTTTAAATAAGGTTGTTGGACCATCATAAGAGCTTGCTGGGAGCACTTAGGGGCAGGTTTATCAAAATGTGAGTTTAGAGCTTAATACACAAAAACTCACCACTTATTTATCAAATTGTGAGTTCTAACTTTCACCCATCGATAAATACAATTCTAAAAATCCCATAGGAATGAATAGAACGTGGGTGAGTTTTTGTGTATTAAGCTCTAAATTCACATTTTGATAAATCTGCCCCTAATTCAATTAAACCTGATGAAGATAAAATTATTTAAGTATTCATCCTCCCCAGTACACGCTGCCATTCTGCATATGTCATCTTTGTAAAAGATAACACTGTTGTTTAACATTATCGGTAAAGTCTTTAAGGTTGCCGTTACATGCCATGTCCTGCCACCAGCATTATAGTAATTGGACCCAATGGACTAGTCTTGTGAATAGAATCTGCCTGAAATGCTGTAAGCACCCCCAGGAATATTAAACATCCGAAAAACTTTCTGCTGCCACTTTGGTTCATGTTTTCTGACATGTTATCACTGGGTTCATGTTCTGTACATGTTCATTTTTAACAATTAATTTGTGGGCATGAGGCATATCATATATTAGTTATATTTCCATAAACATATGAGCGGTTGTAAAGATTCCAATAATATTCCAAACACTTAATATTTAAAGAATAGACATTTGGCCAATTTGTTTCCTACTACATAAGTCAGCTGACATGTAAACCCTGAAAACAAATAATGTAAAACTTTTCTTCTAAGCACTTTAGCAAGTCCGCGACAAATCTCCCTTTTCTCGGGCGACTAATCTCCCCGAAATGCCATCCCACTGGCGAAAATGTAAATTGCCGGTGGGATGGCATATGCGGTTGCCTTGAGAGGAAACTGAAATCGCAGCACCGCGTATGCCATCCCATGGCATTTCGGGGAGATTAGTCACCCGTGAAAAGGGAGATTTGTCGCGGGCATGTGCCGCAGCCCTAATGTGTAGCACTGGCTCTTTCTGAAAGCTGTATAAGACTGAGTGTATTGTTCTAGGTTCCTCCCATTTTCTACAATTTAGTCAATTTCTGAACAGACTGCACAATAAGTAGGGCGTGCTTTGCTCAAACAACCCATTTGGCTATATAGGCTAATCAGTATCCATGGCACCAAAGCTGATAAGCCAAGATAGAATGTCAGGCCAACCAATGGCACAAGTGACTGTATATGAACTGAGTTGGGAATTAGTTCTTCCTCTACATTATGCATGTACAGGTATAGGACACATTATTCAGAATGCTTGGGACCAAGGGTATTCCGGATAAGGGATTTTTTAAACCCAACAGGACTGTTTTGCATCCAATAAGGATTATTTATATCTTAGTTGGGATCAATTACAAGGTACTGTTTTATTACTACAGAGAAAAAGGAAATAATATTAAAATTCAGAATTATTTGATTAAAATGGAGTCTATGGGAGACGGGCTTTCCATAATTTGGGGCTTTCTGGATAACAGGTTTCCAGGTAAGGGATCCCATGCCTGTACAAAGCATCAGTCAGAGTACACTGATCAAAGATGGGGAGCTGCTTTAGACAACTATAAAGGTATGGGTGATTGCTATTGATGCTGTAATATTTTGAGATGCTGCCAAGAAATTGTCAAGACCAGTGGGGGGGGGGGCCACAATGAAGTCTCTGGTTGTAGGATGAATAATGAAATAAATAAATAAATAAAAAAACACCAGCACCACCTGCTGGTCAGTTCACCTGACAAAAGAACATTTCAGAAAAGAAGGAAACTCTTCTGAACACTTTGGGCCAGTGGGCTTTAGGTTCGGATTTTGTGCCTTTTTTGGCACAGAGTGCAGTGGTCCCAACATAGGCGCAGTGATGTCATTGCCCATGCACCAGAGAAGGGCATCAACGTCAGAATGCTCTCAATTAAAGCCAAAGGGAGAAAAAAAATAAAAAAACATTGAAAAAAATATGTTAAATAAGAATCAGTTGAAAAAGTATGGTATTTTTAAATAAAAAAAGGAAAGTCAGAGTGCAGTCAGAATTCCAAAAGCATTGAAAGTACCTGCTCAATGAAATCTCAAAGGCATCACTACCCTATTAAAGAAGCACACACACAGATTATACTGTCCCTAAACATGTATATATGTAATTGAATCTGCCCAGGCTTTAAAAAAAAAAAAACAAGGGTAGCTTGACTACCATTTTAACTAATAATCTTTTGTGGTGAGGGTATGAGAATCATTTATTAACAGAAAGCAAAACATGAAACAAAACCTGACCCGCAAAATCATTGGTGTAAACTAGCTCTAATATAAATAGGCATTTGTGGCAGATAGACTTGCATTGCTTTGTTAATACCAAAAAATACACACCACTGCCAACACTGGAAGACAGGACTGAACCTGTGATCATGCCTGAGAACATGCTGGGTTCCACCTGAGTTCAGTGCTTACATGTACCTGTGTAAATACAGCCCCTAAGGATAAATGGGGTGGGTTTCTTCTTGCGCTCCCCTGCTTTGGAACACAGGAGAACACCACTGCAGTAGAGCTCAGGAAAAAAAATTGTCAGTACGAGCCCTTAGATGTCTTCAAAACAAATGGAAATTACTTTTAAACCTTTGTTTTGCTCACCCTGAATGCCAAGCACATTTTTAGCATATTGTCCTCTTTCTTTTCTGGGGCATTTTCTGAATTTCACATACTGAAGTACAAAAAAGGGGTAAATATATATTTCTGCTTACATCTATGGAAACTAACAATCCACAAGTCATTCATAAATCTAATTGTTTCCCACATAGGTCCACAAGTTAACTCAATAGTTGAACCTAACCACAGAAAAAACATCATAAATATGAAAATTACAAGTCTTTTCCATTCTATGATACCATACATAGGCATGTGGTGCCATGGTATATTCAGTGTGCAAAGTGCAATTTTTTTTGGACACAAATTGCAATGTTTTTAACCTACAATACAGTGTTGTTTATAATGCACAAGTAGGGCGCAAACCTATTTTTTGCACATTATAGCTCTTTTGATTCAATAAAGAGCCCTTATAAACTGGCGGTGATGGAGAGACAAAAACAGCAAAGCTACTGATATTTTAAGAAATATATCCAGTTTGCCCAGCCTCAGCAAAGACATTTTAAGCTCAAATTCTGCTGGTATTCTGGGGTCTGACTCCTGGAGAACTCTTGTTTTTCTTCTTATTAAACTAATTATTTTGCATCAGAACTACAGTACATAGTTACATACTTAATTTAGGTTGAACATTAAATAAACCCAATAGGTTGCCTCCAATATGGATTCAGGCATCTTAGTTAACATCAAGTACAAGGTACTGGCTTATTGTTACAGAGAAAAAGCAAGTATTTTTTTTAATGGTTTGATTAAAAAAGAGTCTGTAGGAGATGGCCTTCCTGTCATTTCGAGCTTTCCAGATAAAATGTTTTCAGATAAGGGATCCCATAGCTATATAACAGAGGGCATGGTCCAAAAATGTGCAACTACCTGGGTACTAAGTTATAATACAACTGAGATATAGTTCAGCGTAAACCTTTAAGCAGAATCCAGCTCACAGGATTACTGTAAGAAATAAGAATTCATTATGCAACACAGACCTTTATCAAAATAATACACTTATCCCCAACCACCAACTAAATAACCCTGCATGGCTCCCCTACACTGCTCACCAGGGTGGTTTAGTATACCGGGAAATTCCTAAAAAAACATTAATGTACCAAACAATGGCACAAGATTCCCCATCAGTAAGCAATAAGTTCAATAACAATACCAGTGATTAGTGATGAGCGAATCTGTCTCATTTCCCTTTGCCGTAAAATTTGCAAAACTTCAGAAAAATTCGTGAAACGCAACTTTTTTGACACGCATGGCTTTTTTATGTGGCGCGCCTATTTTGATGCACCCACACCCAATTTGACACAATCACTACTTTTTTGCTGCGGCCGCAAATTTTGTGCTGCGAAATTTGTGCCCGTCTCATGAAAAAATTGGCTGATAGCGAAATGCTGAATTTTGCTGTTAAAATAGGCAAATATATCATTGGGAAGGTGAGTAGAGATTTATACATACAAGAAGCTCCAGAGGTATGATCGAGATATTACATGCTATTGTACTACAGAGACCTTATCCGCACACCCTAGTACTCCAAAATTATATGCACACTGCTGGAGGGATCGGCACCCTCCAAAACTAGTACAACCACAAAAAAAAGCAAATGGCACTCATGGCTATAAACAAGGGAAAAACCCTTAAAATTTTATTGCGGAGGTGCACCTCCGCAATAAAATTTTAAGGGTTTTTCCCTTGTTTATAGCCCTGAGTGCCATTTGCTTTTTTTTTTTTTGCGAGATATTACATGCCCCACCTCAAAAAGTTCCAGTTGTATAGCCCATTGGAGGATTCTTTTTATATTTATTTGAGCTGACTTTCTTGCAAATAAAATATACTTAATCAGGTTGATCACTAAGACATCACCTGTTTCTTCCTAAAGTAAGATCAGAAACAAAAAGGCAATCATTTTTTATAGCTATTGGAAAAAGATATTGGTTATCACTTTAGATCTAGTGAGGATCATGACATTAGACCACCCTGTCTTTGAAGTAATGTCAGTTTTGTATCAAGTTACAAATACATTAACATATATAAACTAGTTCAAAAGATACTTATTATAACCTTATTTTTAGGCCATCAACTGGGAAGCCCTGCTTTACCTCAACAAGAACCAATGGAATAGGCTTATGGACGATATTCCTGATTTATTTTAGCGCAAATTGTTAAAAGGTAAAATCTTAATTAAGGTAATATGTAAAATCTCCTCTGCATTGTTGGATCAAACGTAATTGTAAATAGTTTTTTTCTTTCATAGAAAACATATGCAGTTTATTTTAAAAACCAAACAAAAATCTAGTACCAAGGCTGATAAAAAAAATTATCCTTTCAGATTAAAAGTTCACAGATATTGTGTGTATCTTGTGAGACACTTGCTTGGACCCTGAGTGTATATCTAGAATCCCTGCCATAAAGCAAAATATGAAATTTTTTGTCCATCAGGCACTAGTACTGGGATGTACCATTCCTTATGTATGTGTAACACCTATTTCAGCTCAATAGCTGTTTTCCCGGACTAATACCAGTAGAACATGGGTTACACTGTACTCTCTTACCCAGAATGGGCCTTCGCTAAGTGGAAGAGGAAGGTGAGGGTGTTGTGCAACTACACCTCTCTTGCTGCTATGCAGAAAAATGAAACCAGAGGGCGCCAGAGGTTCTTGCAAATAACAAAATGATAAGTGTTTATTGAACATCCACAGGGTTTACTTACAATACAGCTTCAGAGGCCATTGGTACATGCAACACATACCGAGTGTATATTCAGACTCACACTCTCCTGCGGGCAGACTGGCAGGAATCTCCCTTCACCTCTGCGACACACCCTGTAGTGGATCCCTCTGGGAATTCTCTATCCTGATTCCCTATTCACTTGGATCCCTACACTACAGGCAATGTGGCCTGGGAGAGCTATCTCCAGAAAACTGCAAATCCTATGCAGGAGCTCATGCTGCTCATTCTAGCTCAGCCCTAACTGCCTTACACTCCTAGAGTGTACTATAAAGGGAGCTACACCTGCCACTATCTAATGGCTCATTCACGGGGCCCTGTTCCCCGACTTCACTGGGCCTGGGCCCATGCCCTGGGCTCTCAGCACACATCCACCTTGTCCCTAAGGTGGAAGCAAACAAACAGGAAGGTGCCACTCCTCTCCCCACACTATACCAAAGTCAGGCAGGAAGTGGTCACTATACCTTCTAACCAATAGCACACATGTTAATGAACTCACTTAGATACATTCCCTTCTGCCCAGCAACTAAGGGAACTGAACCTGTAGGGATTTAAAGCCATAGGGACCATTTAACCCTATGGGTCCCTACATATGTACCAAAACAACTTTTTTTTACAAAGTAAAGTTTTTTCATAGTAAATACTTTTTATGTCATCATGTCTTTAAAGGAGAAGGAAAGGCAAATCTTACACACTGCCCCCTTCAGTGGTTCTCATAGAGTACTTCTTAATTGCTAGGTTTTTTTTCCCTCAAAAATATTTTTTCAGAAAGATATTAGGGTGAAGTCACACGCAGCTACTAGTAGCAGCTACTAGTCATGGCTACTAAAATAGACAATGCTGATCATTTACTGATAATTGTCTCTACGTGTGTTTTAGTAAAGGCAATTTTCAGTATTGTCTACAGCAAGATATTTTCTGGCGTTTAGTAGCCATGAAAAAGTAGCTGCTACTAGTAGCTTAGTGTGTCTTCACCCTTAATGTTGTAAACTCACATGCCAATTAGTAGAACACCGCTGCAATTTTACTAAAGGATACCCTACCTTCTGCTAGTAATTTTTAATGGGCATGCGTCAAACATCCCTCCCACCCCACCCCAGGCTTACGTAACATTATACATGCACTGAGACACACCCAACTCTGTGTTCGCTTGCACTATGGTCCTGCCCGCAGCCCAGTGTAACAGTAACTGACATGAAGGTATCAAGCAATGAGATGCTTTGATTCCTATTGGCTGGGGGCTGTATTATGTACATAATACAGGCAATAGATGACATAAATGACATTATACCCTCTAGAATATTAACACACACATTCTATCCAAAAATGCCCCTGCATGCACCAGCTAATCATATCTTACAGTGTTATATATATATATATATATATATATATATATATATATATATAATACATGTAACCTTATATATAAAGAAAAAAATTTATGTAATCCAAAAAATATCATGCCTGCATGCAATAGCTCTGTGTTATTTCCATATTATAGCAGAGCTACTTAGCAGGACATTATGGCAAGGAAGAGAATGATGAGAACTTCAGAGGCATCTCTTTGCTTGTGTATTTCAGCCATTTGTGCCTTTACCCTCGCTAATTCTTTGTTATGGGTTACAGATCTGGAGACCCTGTGCAATCATAACCTTAAAATAAATTGAGATGTTTTTAATGAGGTTCTTTTCTTCCAATTAGTCCATGTTTTTACATTCTCTTGTAAATGATGTGAAGGTTTTGATTAAAGACTTTAGCCAGATATGGTCTTTCAACTTAAAAACTGAAATTAAGTCATTCAATCATCAACTTGCTTTCCATCAAGGAAATGAATTCTATTCTTAGTTTGCTCAGTACATCTTTTATAGTGTGAGATAAATGTAACTATTTCATTTGAATTATTTTTCATCTTAACATTCTTAAACCAGTTCAAAAGCTCTGAAATTACTAGAACTTGACAACTTGCCAAAATACATTTCTGACCTTTAGCAAATAATTTCACATTGAAGAAGAATACTGGTAAGACCACATGTACACAATGGAACTATTTATCTGTCAAAATGGCAGTGGGATACTTAATATATATTTTATTGCATGTAAATTACTGATTAATTAATATATCAATGCTATATTTTTTAGAACTGAATGCATAATTCAGACTCATGACTTAGAAATCTCATCTTAATCATTTTCTTTTGGTTACAAAAAACATTTAAATTGCATTATGTGTCTCAAAATCTGCACCATTCACAGAAGCTTTGCTTTTTAGCATGTCTCACTTTAATTTCATACATGAAATAATTTGTGACAATGTGTAATGCAGATCTGTAAAAATAAGTTTAATTTTAAAAAGTGAGTTTGTTGTCTTTTTGTACTTGCACACAGAGAAGTGCAAAGTATTTTATCTGAGAATTCTGTAACCACTGGTGCTATGGAATTCTCTCCATGAAGTCAGCTGTACTGTCAGATAATATAGGATACAAATACAGGATTATTGAAAAAAGCAAAAGTTGATCCAGGGACTGGTCCAATTGCCATATGGAGTCAGGAAGGATTTTTTTTATAGTATTAGTGTTGTCCTTGTTTGTTTAACTGACATTAAGGGGCACATTTACTAATCCACGAATCCGAATCACGAATGGGAAAAAATCGTATTGGAAACGAAAATTTCGGAAGATCACAAATATCACAAAAATGCTTACGAAAAAATCGTATTAGTCACGATAATATCGTATTGGCGATCCGAAAGTCACTAAATTTTCGTACTGAACAATTGTAAACAGCGGTAAAACCTTTCCGATTTTTTCGTGCAAACGTACGAAAAAGTCGTGCGGCGTACGAAAAAGTCGTGTGGCATACGAAAAAATCGGCGAAAATACGCTCGGAGCGTTCGTGCTTTTGTAAATGTGCCCCTAAGGGTAAGTAGGAAGTGCTACTATAATAATATAATAATAATAATGGTCAGTTAAAGAAGGGAATTGTTCAACTGCAAGCATTTGTTTTATCTTTTCCCCCCCCCCCAAATTTGATACTTGCTTGGTCTCCAAGAACAGTTAAGACTGTAGGGATGCTTGAAAGTTCATAAAAATCATCCAGTGATTGTAGTTTCTGAGGATTTTCTCTGGAGCTGCCAGTTTTTCCTGAAATGAGGCTTATGCACTAGACTAAACTACAAGTCACAGTCTGAGACAAGCATCACAAAGAAAGGCCTTCCAGGAAGGTTCCACTAGCTAGCGTGAGTCTTGAATTTCTTTGCACAATGTGGGTGTTTACTTTACCATGAAAGGAAATATGTTTGCCAACTAATAATTTCCAACACAGGCATATAATATTCTTTTTCTGTTTTACATTACACTTATTTCATTTCTTAAGAGCACAGAATGGAAAATTTTTAATTTTGTGTGCTAGATAATTGTGCAAATGACACCATATGAGTTAAAGGGAAACTATCTTGAAAGAGAAGATATTCTGCAGTTGAACTATCTCTGCATGGTAACATTCAGTTAGGTTTTGGTAAGTGATTCTGTAGTTTTTAACCCTTTGGGAAACAATTTTGTTTTTATTTATTTTTGTACTCTTCTCTCAGTCTGATAATAGTCCCTTTATATAATATACACTTAAAAAAGAAGAGTTTAGTTATAGTTTAAATAAGCTTTAAGTGACAAGTGGCAGTCAATAACATGTAGAGGATCAGGTAACCCTTTAGCCTGTCTCTGTATGCGACATCATCCAGCCAGGCTGGAGAGCAATCCTATTGGCTGAGAACCCCAATGCACCTCTGGAAAAAAAGGAGGACCAAGGGAGTTGCTTGCTTTGGAGCCAAAACCAAAGAGCAGGCCAGCAGAGGTTATAAAGTAACCCTTGCTGCAGCAGTCAGCCAGATCCAGAGAAGCAGGGAGAAGTGAAAGAGCTGCCAGTGCTTAGCTTGGATCAAGCTCCAACCCTAAAGAGAAGGAGTGTTCTGCATCTTGTTCATGTACTGTGGATGCCTGTTGCCATACTTGTGTGTCCCCTGTGTGAGTACAGGTGTTGAGTTTTTTTTTCCTTTGGTGAGAATGCATATTATCTGCAGCCAGTTGACTTCTTATGCACTCCATGACTTTGAGGGGTCACTTATGATAACCTTATAGGAGTTGCATTTTAATGAAGCTGGAGGGTAAGAAGTTTTCATTTTGACAACAGCAAGAGTGCTACAGGTTAAACATTTAAGTCATTTTCTCCTCCTCTCAGGTGGGGCCTTGAACTTTTTGTTTTGCAAGGGCACAATGTTTTGTTGTGCTTATAATCTGGCCATAACAGATGTTCAGACCCTTATTCGCCATGCAATGATGCTATTATCATGCTTTTTCCTAGCTTGTTGTAATGGGTAATAAAATGTTCGACAGTAGGTCTAGTAGTCATAGCAACCGACCAGATGCTTGCTTTTAAAGGAGAATGAAAGGTACAATCAGTGGGAGATGCCAACATTTTAGGCACCCCCAGTGATTGTAATCACTTACCTGATACCCCAAGTTGGTGCTCGTTAGCGAAAACCTGCATCGACCCAGGGTACCAGAGGGCAAGTGATCATATTCTTTTTTCTGTCTTCACTGCTTGCTCATGGACAGTAGAGTAAAAAGCCAAACTTGTTAGTACTGTGAATTTAATTTCTGTGCTTAACCCTCTTTTTCCACTAAAACTGACTGCCCTAAGCTGACCAACAAACAAGGCTGACCCCCACAGACATGTGCATGGATTTTTCAGTCAAACTATAGAAAAATTGTATGAAATTTAGAGAAGATTTGATCCTAAATTTAATTTCTGTTAAGCACAGAAATTAAATTCACAGTACTAACACGTTTGGCTTTTTACTCTACTGTGCATGAGCAAGCAGTGAAGACAGAAAAAGGAAGAGGATCACTTGCTCTCTGGTACCCTGGGTCGATGCAGGTTTTCGCTAACAAGAGCACCAACTTGGGGTTTCAGGTAAGTGATTACAATCACTGGGGGGTGCCTAAAATGTTGGCATCTCCCACTGATTGTACCTTTCATTCTTCTTTAAAAGCAAGCATCTGGTCGGTTGCTATGACTACTAGACCTACCATAGATCAACTGATCTGATAGCTTCAAATTACATAGCCACTCCTAAACCAACCCCCAAAAAATCAGTGATTACTTAAAAACTTAAAAGTTTACTAGTAATTTTAACAGTAACGGAGACAGTATTGAGATTTTATATTCTGCACCAACATAGGAAGGCAGCATTATATACAGCTAAAAGTATAAAGTTACTCCATGCCTGGTGATTGAAAAACCTTATTTTTAAGAAATTACAAAAAAGACAAAAACAGTTGCGACCCAAAATAACTGTACATTGTCTGAATTACATTGATAATGATCAATTGTTTTTAGAGCAAAACATCAGGTAAAAGTAAAGTGCAGAATGTTCTATGCGTTTTTGGTTGCAAGTTTCATTTCAGACCAGTGTATGGTTTATTTCACATGCATGGGCAGAGCAATGAGCTGTACAGAGCACTGCGTGAAGTAGTTAAAGTGTGCAGGGGCGTGCTTAGGCAGTGGCTGTGGTATGGAGGAGACGGAAGCTTGAGAGCACTGGCATTGTACCGAGATGACAGGGTTCTGATACACATGTCACTGGCTACTGCTGCTTCAGAGTCAAGGTACTTTTCATTTCATCTCACTTCTTTCAACTCTTCCAGATAGGAACAAAAGTACCATTTAAAATCATCTAATTATCAACTTGTTTTACATGTTGTTGATATCTACTGGAGGCTAGAGTCAGACTCCCTTTTTTCTGATAGTGTTACTATGCAAGTACTTGTGCTTTTTCTGCTGTTATCTACATTTTAATAGGCTCAGCACTCACCCATATACAGATTGCTAGTGTTTTCAACATATGTGCAGTGAAAAAAATGATAAATGCAGGCTTTATTGCACATTGAGTGCTCTCCTAGCCAGCTCTGAGGGTATAACATACAAAAGTTGTATCAAGTTTTAAAACCATTCTGTAGTGTTGCTTGTGGATAGTTTCCCAACATAATGTGTATGTGTATATTGTCATCAGACAATGACCCACTGATAAGGTACCAGTTTTTGTCTGCACAGTTTATCTACATGTGTATTTTAAAGGAAGGGCAAGCTAATGAGTATATTGCACCTCTACACTGTTTCATGGTTTCTTTTAGTTATTGTCCCTCTACACTGTTTCATGTTTTGTTTTAGTTTTTGTCCCTAAAGCCAATGTCAATGAATTCTTATGTATGGTGATGACTTTAAGAAAAAAATTAAACACATCAGAAAGCAAGGAAGACATTATATTTTTAATACTATGGCTTATATTAGGCATTTGTGTTGCATGAAGCTAATTGGTGTTTGCTGTGCTTTATTTCTTAATATGGTGCTTTATTTCTTACATATGGTGTGCAATGTATTTATTGTTTTGAACTGGCAGGTATTGTGCAGTTATGTGGGAATTGTCTAGGATTAGTAGGTCTGAAAATTTTTGACTGAAAAAAGTACTGTACACACAACTGTCCATACATTTAGATGTTGGCTGCCTCTCCAAAATTATATGATAACTGATTAACCTTTTGGGAATTACGTTACATGATTATGTTGATTTACTACAGTGGACATTTTTTGAATACCCAGAATTAAGTCCAAAGAGATGTGCCTTTTTCTGTATGCCTTATTACCTGTATTTGGGTACCCCTGGTACATCCCAAAGCTTGCACATCATTCAGAACTAGGAGTGTCAGGGGAACCAAGACATTAGGGTGACTTCTCCTTACCACAGGCTTATGGCAGGTTTTACACACAGGACTCTCTTGCAGGGCCGGAACTAGGGGTAGGCAGAAGAGGCAGCTGCCTAGGGCGCAACGATTGAGGGGCGCCAGGCAGGAGCTACTTTGTGCTACTTTGTCATTGCCTCCACCGCTTGTCATTAGCGGCGGAGGCAATGACCGATCTAATCGCAGGGAGGTGGGCGGAGTTGGCCGACCGGGTTGCCTAGGGCGCCCGGTCGGCTTGGCACGCCTCTGCTCTCTTGCACCTGTCAGCACTTTGTTCTCCAAGCTGCATAGGGCTAGGGGCTAGCACTTTGTATATAGAGCTCTGAGAGTGACAAATGAATGGCCCTTACTGCTTTTAAACTTGCACCTGGCTCTTAATAAATAAGCCCTCACTGTCTCTATTGGTAATTCACTCTAGATGAATACCATTTGAACAAATCAAGGCAAAATATTACGCAGAAAACAATGTTGCACAGAATTACTTTCCTACCAGTAATTAGAAAAATTTGTAAAACTTTTATTTGCACCTTGCTGTTTGTATTGATGGGACTTGATTAAAATAATGAAAAAATAGCCCCATACACAGATGCAGAACTGTTAATAACACCAATTAGATGAAGGAATTGATACATCTTAATGAAAACAATGGGAAACCAGGCCTCAAATCAAACGTAAATAGTTCCCTGTTTCAATAGCGTATAATCATCTTTGTAAGCCTGATCCAGCTTCCTACCATTTAAAGGGACAGTATACACCTAAAAATGCCTTTGCTAAAAATGAGCACATTAAAGGGGACCTTTTTGCCTATTGTTTAAATTTTAAAATATCAATATTTTTGCCATTATAAAGCACTAATTTGAAAGTTGGGCTATTTTCACTGAACTCCCCTCCCCATCTTTTATAAACAGGGCAATTTGTTCAAAGCTCTCAATCTATAAATCCCATACCTTCTCTAAGCAGCAGCCTTTGAGCAGCTAATTATTTTAGTTTTATCAGCTCCTGAAGTTCTTTGGGACCAGAAGTGGCAGGCGTGAAACTGGCTTCATATTCTTGTTTTGTGCCAGAAATAACAAAAACCATAGATATTTCTTAATTAAAACAATAGACAAAATGTTTATTCTATTAATTTGGCTAATGTTAAAAAGGGGTATGACTTTTTAAGTATATCTCCAAAAATCACCTTTTTAGAAAATCTTATCCAACCTCCAATGGAAAAAATCTTTAAATCCACCCAAACATCTGCTGATAAACTTGAATGGGGGGGGCAATTTCTAGCATTTCATCACCTCCATCACCTCCTCATGGAGCTACAAATTGCCATGGTGAGAAATCACTTATAATTGCCCCATGTGCCATTGTCCTTTTCAACAATTACAGCCTTCCAAATACCTACTGCTGACCATTGTTGTGGATAACTGATATCAGTCTGCATATTCAGGCCTTTCCCTCTGTAGCAATAAATGCCAGTTTCCATTACTACTGCAGCTGTGCACACCTGTATATAAAACTGGTTTTTCAAAAAAAAAAGTTACACTTAAGCTTTTTACATTATTTACTGTATGGGACAAGGTTAAAGAGCATGGGAAACCTTTTGTAATGCTCTTGGGCTCTTAGGGGCTGAGGTTATTCTAGCCTGCAGCTTGTTTCTTCTTTCATTTTCAAATTACTTTGTAGGAGGAGTTGAGAACTGAAGATGATATGAGGCAAATGAAAGCACATTGAGAGTGCGTTATTCAGCTGGAGGCAGCAAAATCTGCATTTTATATTTTTAGTTTAATTTAAATCTTATGTACATGGACATGGCCTAGACAAAAAGACATTATTTATCTTTAATTGATTTAACTGATTCCAAGTACTAGCAAGTGAGGGCCCTTACTTCGTCAAACAAGCTACTATTGTAGAAAAAACATATTTTGCAGTGTCATCAGCTTTAGCCAAAGACAAAAGTCACTTAAAAAACCTAAACCTGCCCCCATAATGCTTTACAGTTGCTATAACCTCATGTCTACCCTGAGCTTCCCATGAGAGGTGCACAAACCTAGTTCCTCCTCCCCCCTGGCCACAGCAAAGCCCAATCTCTCCAGCAGGCAAGTCTTCCTTTGTACAGCCATCTCCCCCTCAGCCTTCCACATGTCCTGCCCAAGTCTCTGGAACGTCTATTGAAAATTCCACTGAACCTTAAAGGAGAACTAAAGGTAAAAACTAAGTAAGGTCTATGTAAATACAGCCATAAGCACTCGCAGAAAAGCTACACTCTTCTCTATCAAAAGAAACACAGGATTTCTTGTCTCCTTTTTTGTAAACATTTTCTTCAGTATCAGGCTTCCTCTCCTTTAGAGCTCCTTCAGATTTGGGGCACAAGTCTGTGCAGCTCTCTCCCTTCTCCTGCTCCCCCCTCCAATAAGAATTCAAAAAAACTCACTCCCCCTCCCATAGGAATGTGTGATCTGAGCTACCATCTGCTAGAACTGCAGCAGGAAGCTACAAAGACCAAGCTAAAATGGCAGCTGCTATCTTAAACAAACGGAGGGAGCTTCTAGGGCTCTTTACTCAGGTATAGTAAAGCTTTCTGCAGAATAAATATAGTGTTCTAGGTGTCACTAATGTGATGAATCTATTGGCAGTAAAATGCCAAAATGCCTTTCCCTCTCTTATAAAATAGCTAGCAATAGTACTGCCATCAAGCTGCTTAGCTACTCTAGGTACTATTTTTATAAAGACCTTGTTATATAGACCTACTAGCACAATGCATTCATTAGTTTTTAAATTAAAAGTAAACAAAAATGATAGTACTAATTTGTTTCCTAAACACTACTCAGGAAACTGGCTAGAAGTTTCCATAGGCAGCCATGTAGAAGTAACGTTCTTGAAAGGGGTCACCAAGTGTATAAATGATACATTGTATACTATTTTGAGTGTGAACATTCCTTATAAAGGATATCATATAAACAGACTCCTATGCAATATATAGGAGTTTGTATATTCATATATACCTTAGCATTAATATGCTGACGAGACTGATGTTTGTATTATTTCAATAAGCAAGCTGGGCTGTAGAGACATTTTCTACACTTTCTACCTTTCTTTGTAAACATGTTTTCACAGGTGTCTTTCCAAATATAGGTCAATATTGCAGAACTACAGTAAATGAGCTGCAAAGACCATTGTACAGTCATAGCAATACTTCATCTGGATTTTGCAGTCAAGTCTACCACAGTATCTATTTTTTAATATGAAGATATGTAATATTGTATTACATGGGAAGAGTGCCGAAATGACTCATAGACATATAAATATTGTAGTAGTGTACCATCTCCAGAACTTTACATAACTATATGCTCTATAATAATAACAAAACTCAAAACAGTAAAAATTCATAGTAAAAACTGGAAGTGTAAAAATCAGGACTTCTTAAGATATATTTATATCCAAAAATTGTTTTCATAAAATACCACTTTTTAGCATTTATATTCCGATGGTTATGATGCTGAAGTCCTGTCCTCATGAAGAGAAAAGCTTCCAGAATCATTCATTTCTCTCCTAGAGCAACACTTCTTCATATTCCCTGCCCTATCAGCAAACTACAAACCTCTACATTTCATTTTCTGATAACTAACACCATGTCATCGGAAAGGTAATGATCAAGCTCTAATAAGAAATTTAGCCAGCACAACAAGTATGGTGCAAGCAGGGCTTAGGCCCTGTGTGTTTATTCCATTCCAGCTGTCTGGAATAAACACACAGGGGCTAAGCCCCGCTTGCACCATACTTGTTGTGCTGGCTAAATTTCTTATTGGACTTTATTGGGAGCGCCGACTCTCTGGGCCTTGCACCAAGTACTAAGCATTGGAGGAGGTAAGGGTGTGCTGGTGGAACTTTCTCTTCTATTGAATGATCAAGCTCTGGCATTTTTTTGATTGATTTCCTCTTCACACTAAATAGTTAAATGGACTGATGTCTTCAAATTGATAATCGTCACCCTGGTGATAATGTTAATTAACTGCAAAAATGACTTTTATAATTAGCCCATACTTATTAATATAAAACAATCTCTAAACAGGGCCATCTACCTATCAGAATAGAGTATCCCCAGGCTAATCCCTCCTCTAGGATATACAGAGAGGTAAATACAACCTACTGCCAATGAAAAGAACATTTAGCCTGTGTAAGAAGTCTTTGTATGTCAGATTCCTGCATTGTATCTGGTGACTTTGGCATTGCATTTGTGAGTGTTGGTTGTGATAGGCAATAAGCATTTTACTGCAGTGCTTATATCTAATAAAATGTCCCTATGCAGTCAGGTGTATATTCTGTGTGAATTACTGGGAATCTATCTTGCTATATACACAGTTTAAAGAAATGCCATAAAAAGATATTAGTAAAGTCTTAGACAATTATATTGTGGTTAAGTACAGAGACACAAAAGTTAAGTTTCACTTTGGTTTACAAGCAATGGAAGATGAATTTCAATTTCATGCCAATGTTTTGCAGCCAAAATTATACACAATAAAATCACCCCACTCTCTGGTATGCAAATTCAGGGGTGGGGTCTCATCTAATTTCCAGCCTCAATGACACTTACTATGGCTGGAATGATAAATGATCTGATTTGACATCTTAAAGCCGTAGGATTCACAGCAAATCTATTTGGTACAAAGGGAGTTGATTTAGATAATGCCCTACGCTGTAAAGGGGGACAGTGAGTGGATTTTTTTTTTATTAAACACCATGGCTCCCAATGGTTTTAATGATACTATTATATCCCCAGTCACTTGCCCGTTCCTTCTTGCCTTTGATAAGCTCAAAACACCAAGTGAAATGCAGGCACATTTTTAGAATTGAGCTAGGCAAGTGTCATACTCCCTACGTAGGACTGAGCTGCTATTGTTAATTTAGGGCTTTTAAAAAAATACAACCCAGACAATGTTTCTCTAATTTTGTCAGAATCTGCCTGGTCTAGAACCAGGGACCTTGAATTTGCTGCTTAGTTTACCTACATTTTTGAGCCACAGAAGGCAGTGCAGGTTCAGGTCTGCAATGCTAGTGACTTCTTCCTCCTGCAGATGGAAGTGATTCCCTATTTAAAGGAACAATAACACCAAAAAATTAAAGTGTTTTAAAGTAATTGAAATATAATGTACTGTTGCCCTGCACTGGTGAAACTGGGGTGTTTGCTTCAGGAACACTACTATAGTTTATATAAATAAGCTGCTGTGTAGCCATGGGGGCAGCCATTCAAGCTGGAAAAAAGGAGAAAAGGCACAGGTTACATAGCAGATAACAGATAAGACACCATTGTATTCTACAGGGTTTATCTGTTAGCTGCTATATAACCTGTGCCTTTTCTTCTTTTGAATGGCTGCCCCCATGGCTACACACCAGGGTTTATATAAACTCTAGTAATGTTTCTGAAGCAAACACAAAACTTTTGCCAGTGCAGGGCAGCAGTACATTACATTTTAATTTCTTTGAAATATATACATTTTTTGGTGTAACTGTTCCTTTAAGGGGCTATTAAAATCACCTTCTCCTACCATGTGCTGAATCATTGTGGATAAATTGCATACCATTAACACTTAACGCGTTTCATTCCCTCCTGGAGACTTCACCTCTAATGAAGTCCCATGGAGGGGATGAAACACATTAGGTGGTAGGAGTATGCACTTTATTCACACGTATACTGTACTAATTTCTGCTGTTTTCCTATATGAAAAAATGAACATTTTGTAAATGGACTCAACAAGATGTATTTCTAAAATATAGTGACAAAAACCTGTGTTTACAATTGAGCTCACATGGTTGTACTGTTCTGTATGTTCAAAGATTCACATTCAACAGGTAATATTTTGCTCTCAGCAGCAGGAAATGTACTAACCACACTAGAAATAATGAGCCACAGGAACTATATTAACAAAAGCACTTCTTCAAAGAAGCTTTACACTTATATAACATATGTAGTTATATATCTGGTTTCTATTGTTTGTTTTTAAATCCAGTGCATAATCACTTTTGGATAAAATTTGTACACATTTTGTGAATTAAAATTTGCAGCACATCCATGAGACAAAAGAAGGCAGGATTCATTATGTATTGTTACATGACGTTTTGTGAATTATATAATTTAAGAGAGCAAAATGGCAGAAAAAAGAAAAGAAAACAAGACACCGCCTTTTGTAGGGCTGTCTGAAAGCCTTTTCTTTTCTTTTATTGCAGTCCTGGTGCTGTGAAGGCCTTTAAACCACTGGGTAGCAATGGATTAGGTTTAAAGGAAAATGTAAATATATTCCCTATTGCCAGAGCTAAAACTAAGGGTAGACAGATAAGGCATGTGCCTAAGGTGCAACGGTGTGGGGGACACTTAGCACATACCCCTTCTACCTGCCTTCCCCTACAGTGATGGACTGGCCCACCAGGATACCAGGAAAACTCCCAGTGGGCCCAGGTGTCAGTGGGCCCTCCTGCTACTGACCAATTGGCCTACTTCATGGTCATTCCCTAATTCTGTATGGGAGAAAGAGATGGAAGGACAGAGAAAAGAGACTTGGATAATGAAGAAGTTGAGGAACGAGGGACGAGAGGTTGAGTGAGGAGAGTAGGAATAATAGTTTAGAGAGTGGGCCTATGGTCCAAGGTTTTCTGGTGGGCCCCTGGCATCTCAGTCCACTGTTCCCCTAGCTTCAGCCCATCTAAAAACTCTGGTTTTGCTGCATGAGTTGGCGGGGTGCATCAAATTGTTCTGAGTAGATGCACATTTGGGAGGAGGGGCTTGTAAGGGCGGGCGCTTGCATTGGGTGCCTTCAACCTAAGGCCAGGCACTGCCTATTGTTTATGGCACACATCAGTGTCATCAGTGACATTAATGTTTATAAGCAGATTCAAATAAGAGAGACCCCTTATCTGGTAAACCCCAGGTCCCAAGCATGCTGGATAATAAGTACATGTACTTTCAGTTTCACCGTTTGTCGTGTTTAGTGCAAGAAATAATAATCATTATTATTTACTCAGTGTGTATCTGAATCTAATAACTACAGGTATAGGGATCTGTTATCTAAAATGCTTGAGGCCTGGGGTTTTCCAGATAAGTCTTCCTGTATTTTGAAACACTGTGCCTTAAAGGACAATGAAAGGTTAATATAAATTAAAAGTAAGTCTAAAGGCATTCTTTTTAAGTACTTACTGCATATCTAAATTCCCAGATCCCTGCTTGCTTCTCTGAGATATGGTGCTGGCAGCCTACAGCAGTGTGAAGCCTCCAGCGACACCACTAAAATCTCTCTGTCCTTCCTGTAGGCTGCCAGCAGCAGCCTTCCTATTCTCTGAGCATGTGTGTAACTTGATCCTGTCTCCTGTTCTGAGCTACACATACCCACCAGCCAATCAGAAGCGGATCTTGCAGAGGGGAGGGAATGAAACACATGTGCATTATGAAGCAAGGAGGGAAAGGAAGGGAGAATACCTTTTTAGAGATGGCTGCCTGTTCTAGAAAATGTGAAGTAAGTGTGACTGAGTAAATATTTGATTAGGTGAGCCAAAAGTGTGGCGTTTTTACTAAACAATAGGAGGACTATTGGGCAGTATGCTTTTTAAATTTTGACTTGCATTCTCCTTTTTGCCATCAACCTGGATTTAAAGGAGGACTAAACCTGAAAAATGATTAAGGGTAAAAATGCCATATTATTGATTCAGGCCTTCAAACTTGTCCCAGGAGCTCACCATCTTGGATTCTGCTAGGATCGTCAGTGACCAACACATGCTCTAAGCAGCTGTTAAGAAGCTGAGCTTAGGGCAGAAAATTAAGTTGTGATGATTATTACATTCTGATGCTATTTGCATTTTTTATGAGCTGCCATGTAGTTATTATCTGTATGATTTGCCTTGGGCTGGTACAGAAACCCAAAACATAACGTACAACATTTCAGCCCTACTTCTTTAGCTAAGTTTTAGTTCTCCATTAAGTAGAACACAATGAAGGCACGAATGTCATTGTCACATTTCAGATCCTTGTGGATAATATGTTTCCAAATATTTAGATCTAATCTGTAGAAGTTTGTAAATTTGGTGTGAAACTTTTAAAACTTGTGTGTGCTGGTTTAGTTGGGTAGGTGTGACATAATTCATCAGAAAATCTCCTCCCAGCAGCAACTCATTTTTTAGTGGTTATTCCTCTCCCATGCAGTGTGGTGGGCAAAACCCCCTTTATGTCACTGCTATTAAATCGTGCTAGACTCCCTTCCAATGTTTCCATAGTTGTGAACTTCCCACAAGTACCTGGTATGAGGTTCAACCCTTACCAACTGAACCCAGACATTTCTTATTCTGCCTACTGTGGTACAGAATAGAGAGGCCTGCAAAAAGGCAATAGCTATAGTCATGAGAAATAGAATACTTAGCAAAGTTTCATTTTTTTCAGTGTAGTATAGACAAGATTAGAGAATGAGAGTGGGTCATATATTTGCCATTTTTGTTTAACCTATGTTCATATTGAAAAAAAGCATATTAATACAAAAATGTAACTAATGCCTATTGCAAACTGGGTAAACCGGCAGCAGAAATATTGTCTCTGTGAGCAGCAAGCCCAAGCTGGGGAGGCAGCAGTTTAAAAAAAAAAAAAACAGCAGTGATCCCTAGGAAGTAGGTAGCAGGAAGACACCAGTTCTCCAAACCAATGAACTTGCCAGGATGTCAGTTACAAATACTAAAAGATAAGATGCTGGTTAAAGTTAAAGGGATTACAGAAAGTGCACATTTGTTTGGGAGATCCATAAAGCACTGTGCCACCATGCTAAAATAAAATATTGACCAAAATTGGATCTGTTTACAAAAATAGCATTTATAATTTGGTTAGACACTGTTGATTTTCTCATTAACACATACATTTCACTTTTCAAGTCATATAAGTAACAAACCCTTTCTCTGACAATATAGATTCTACATCTTTGGCAAAGAGTTTACACAATGCCAGGAAGTGTACATTACATTGCATTTAAACCATGGAAAATACATGTTTCGAGTGTGGCCGCTGGCAGGAAAAAGGATGCATGTGAGATTTTTAATGTTGCTGCACTTTGCTTCGGTCTCTTTACAGAGGCTCTTAGGGGTAACCTTCAGATGTAGCACTGGAAGTACCATCGTATCCCAAAGAGCCGGTAGCAATTCTCAAACAAGGCCTCATATTCTTATCATTAACACATAGAAAATGAAAGCACCACTGACGTACTAGAATACAGTGCTATGTCCTGCTTATTAGCACTGGCACTCATGCTGCTATACATCTTGGCTAAATGATGCCTATGGAGCCAATGCTGCTCAATGGAATACAGTTAATCATATAAATACTTGAAGGAACTGTCCCTGGGGTTCTGCGTAAAACACAAACCAGCAGAGACAGCTGTGGTGTTCAAGTTAGGGGGGGTTTTAGGGTAGATACATTTTTCCCAAATAATCTCCAGTTGCCCAGTCACAACCACAATGTTAAGACCAAAGGGTAGACTTACTAATAAAGAGCTGCTGAGTTTTATATAAAGGGTCTACTAAAAAATAATTTAAATATTAAAAACACCCAATAGCATGGTTTCAACTCCAATAAGGATTATTTATATATTAGTTGGAATCTAGTTCAAGGCACTGTTTTATTTTTACAGAGAGAGAAGGAATTATTTTTAAAATTCTGAAATTATTTGATTAAAAATGATTCTATGTGAGATGGTCTAATTCAGTGTAATTTGGAGCTTTCTAGATAATATCTAGTAGAATTAAGTCTAAAACAACTGGACTTTTCTGAGTTTTTCTTGAAAACGTTTCACCACTCATCCGAGTGGCTTCTTCAGTTCAAAAGACTGGTAGGGAATTCCCCGGTATTTAAACTCTTGATGGTAGTAGAGTCACAGACATCCAATCACAATGGTTCCATTGAACTTGTTCAGTTAGGTGTTAGCTGAAACTGACAGGTGTAAGAAGGTATGATCCAATCACAATGGTACCAAGATTCTCATTGATGAAGGTGTTAATCCTTCAAAGTACATGACTGGAAGTGTGAACTGTTGTGAAACTGCCGGGGTAAGGATGTCAACGCGCCATTGTATGTTGGTGACAAGCGGTGTCTCAGGCCCCCTCCTCTGTTCAGGGATGGTTTTTCCAGGTTGGCATAAATGGCCTCTTTCACACCTCTTTCAAACCATCTGTCCTCTCGGTCCAAAATATGCACGTTACTGTCCTCAAAAGAGTGACCTTTTTCTTTGAGGTGTAGATAGACCGCTGAGTCTTGTCCTGAGGAGTTTGCCCGCCTATGTTGGGCCATTCTCTTACAGAGAGGTTGTTTTGTCTCCCCAATGTATAAGTCTGAGCACTCTTCACTACACTGGACAGCATAGACCACATTACTTTTCATGTGCTTGGGTGTTGGGTCTTTCTGGTGCACCAGCTTCTGTCTCAGGGTGTTGCTGGGTTTGAAAAACACAGGAATGCGATTTTTGTTGAAAATTCTCCTAAGTTTTTCTGATGTTCCAGCAACATATGGAATGACTATGTTGTTTCGCCTGCTGTGTTCCTCCCTTCTGTTTGTAGGTCTGGTCTTTCTGTTGGTCTTTGATTTGGTTTTGATGAAGGCCCAGTCTGGGTACCCACAAGTTTTCAGAGCTCCTTTTAGATGTTTATATTCTTTCTCCTTGGCCTCTGCATTGGATGCCACAGTTTCAGCCCGATGATGTAGAGTCCTAATTACACCCAGTTTATGTTCCAAAGGGTGGTGGGAA
This sequence comes from Xenopus tropicalis, assembly GCF_000004195.4. Lineage (NCBI taxonomy): Eukaryota > Metazoa > Chordata > Amphibia > Anura > Pipidae > Xenopus > Xenopus tropicalis. The sequence continues at coordinate 84,186,394 of NC_030679.2, forward strand.
TCAAACAGCAAGTACTGATCTGTGTGGGTGGGTTTCCTGTATACTTCAATATCCAGGTCCCTCCCCTCTTTGATAACTATAGCACAGTCCAAAAAAGCCAGTTTGCTGTCTTTCACATCTTCCCTTGTGAACGTGATGTTTTTGTCCACCGAGTTTATGTGTTTGGTGAAGGCTGGAACCTCGCGTTCTTTAATTTTGACCCAGGTGTCATCCACATATCTGAACCAATTACTTGGTGTTGTTCCCTTGAAGGTGTCCAGGGCTTTCTTTTCCACTTCTTCCATGTAAAGGTTCGCTACAATTGGAGACACAGGCGAACCCATGGCACAGCCATGTTTTTGTCTATAGAAAACTTCCTTGTGCTTGAAGTAAGTGGTATTGAGACATAGGTCCAGTAAGGAACAAACTTGTTCTGGGGTCAGCTTTGTTCTGCTGCTGAGGGTGGTGTCTTGTTTCAGCCGTTTCCTCACTGTATCAATTGCCTCGGCAGTGGGTATGCATGTGAACAGAGATGTTACGTCATAGGACGCCATTGTATCATCGATCTCCAGCTTTAACTCCTTCACTTTTTTGACAAAGTCCATGGAGTTCTGAATGTGGTGTACTGTGTTTCCAACTAAGGGGGCTAAGATGTTGGCCACGTATTTAGCAATGTTATAAGTCACACAGTTAATGCTGCGGACAATTGGCCTCAAAGGTGCTCCTTCTTTGTGTATTTTTGGGAGTCCATATAGGCATGGAGTGGCTTCGCCTGGGTAAAGGCGACGGTACAAAGCTGGACTGATTACCTTTTCCTTCTCAAGGTGCTGCAAGCAGTCTATAACCTTCTTCTTGTAGTTGCTTGTTGGATCTCTCTTGAGTTGCTCATATGTGTCTGAATCGTTGAGCAGTGTGGACACTTTGGCATGGTAGTCTGATGTATTCAGTACCACTGTACACCTTCCTTTATCTGCTGGCAGGATGGTGACACTTGAGTCCTTGGCAAGTGATGTCAGAGCCCTTCTCTCTTGCAGACTTAGATTGGAAGGGGGAACTTTAGCATTAGCTAGGGCTGCTGATACTTTTAACCGGATGTTTTCAGCCTAATCCACTGGTATCTTATTGTTGTGGATGGATGATTCTGTGGCTGTGATGAAGTCTACCACTGGTACATACCGTGGGGCCACTGCAAAGTTCAGTCCCTTGGCTAAGACATCCTTCTCTGGTTCTGTGAGTTCCCTGTCTGATAAATTCTTTACCCACAGATCCTTGATGTTCTGGCATGTCTTGTTTCTAGATAATGGATCCCATACCTATATGTCAAAAATTCAGTGTTATTTTCTTAAAATACATTTCCATTAGTTATAATTACTGGAAATCATTGTTACATTCCTGTTTGTGGGTATGATGTGTTGTTAAGGATAATGTTTTAGCACAAACGTTCACAATAAAAAACATTTGGTACTAAATATGTACCAAACTCTTTGAAGGACATTTTTTTACTAACTGGGTGGAAAAGTTATAAGAGACTTTATATATGGTAGGACTCTATTCAGCCTTGGAGAGACATCAAATGACTGGCAGAGAATGGAATTATTTGGGCTTAAACAATATAGAAGCACATCTTGATCAAGTTAAGGACCATTACAGAAAAACATATAAAATCATTCAAAGGGTCTAAGATGGGCCGTCATGAGAGAGGAAGCAATTATAATATGATAATGAAGGCTAAAGATAATTCCAGATCTGAAAAGATGGATGGTTAACTTTAGAGAGTAAATTGATGAACAGTTCAATTATGCAAATGCATATATTATTGTAAAGATAGATGTGTCTGTCATTGGCTTCCCATGTTTAAAGTAAGATGTGGTGTAGGAATAGCGAATCTTATATAGAAAGAAAAGAATACTGTCAATTTGGTTTGAAATGTAGTTACGGTTGTATTTTAAGTATGGGCTGTTTGTGAATAAGACTTTCACAATTAGGTCAAGGGTCTAGAAAGAATATAGATGGTTAAAGCTGTGGTCAGGACTCCCCAGCAGTGGATGCGGATCAGTCACAATGTCCTACTTATGATCCATCTGTGTCTATTCCAAATAATTAAGCATTGCTGAATGATATGTCTATGAAGATTCTCATTCATACAGGTCATGATATACAGTATCTAGTGGAATTAAGTCTAAAACAACTGGACTTTTTGGAGTTTTTTCTCTTATTCGAGTAGCTTCTTCAGTTCAAATGACATTTGAAACCCTTGGAGGTAGTACAGTCACAGACATCCAATCACATCATTGCTGAATGATGAAGCCTCTATGCAGAAAATGTCTTTTTATAAATGTGGTGGGAAGGAATATGTAGCCACGGATCAAATGGTATGTGTCTGGTTAAACCGAATCAAAATCCTTAAAATCACATGACTTTTGGTTACATTAAAAGCTTCTTCTGACATTCAGTTTGCTTTAAATGTACTTTTAGTAATGTAGACAGTGATAGAAAATATTTTATTTTGTGTGGTTTATAAACCATTCTACTTTTAGTTCTGTCAATGAGACCACAACAACCAAAAAGCAGGTTTATTCTGTTTCTATATTTCAGGGGTTTTTTTTACCACTTTTTACTCTCTTCAGTTTTCAGTCTGACATTCATATATACAATATTTTTACGGTTTAAGGTATAGGGCTCTTTTACAAAAGTAGGCACAACCAGCATTTTGGTCAACAGTGCAAGTATAGATGAGTGCAATTATATGCACACACTTTTCTGAATTAGGTATAGAATATTTTCTGCACCTAGTTCTGCATTGTATGACCATAAAGGAGCACTGCTGTATTTCTGTTCTCCAACATACTTAATGGTTAATTCACAATCACAAGGTGCAGAGTGATGTGCAAAGACATTTGCCAAATTGCACCAGTGAAAGATCCATTCAGTAAAGTAAACTTGCAGTCTTCTATACTTTTACCGAACACCAGTTTGCCCGTTGCCCCTAACTGGCAGAGTAGGGCACAAGGTGTAGTATACTGTAGTACAAGGGAGCTCCATATTTTACACCTGCCTTGAGCATGCTATAATTCCAAAGCTTACTTTGCATGTTGTGCCAATAGGCACTCCTACTTAATGGCATGCAAACAACACAATTAATGCCACAGGCTCTGTAACATAGGCAATTTTAATTAAACAGGATTATAACGTAAAGGTGCAGCATTAGCACAAAATGATCACAATAAAAAACCCAGAATAGCGACTTCAAAACTTGATAAAATGTAACCAATATTTTGCACTTTTCATATAGTACTGGTTCAGCTTTAATTGCCTTTTATTTAATAAGCTTTCATACCTTCAACTATTTTTACACCTTCAACTATTTTTTAAAATAATCCATCATCAATCCATACTTTTTCATTTGCTTTCTTTCCCATGAACTGACATTTTTATAAAGTGTAAGTTAATTTGACATATGTTTTAAAATGAAAAAAACTCAGTAAGCTGAATTGCTGACTTTTTAATTTTTGTCAACATTAGTTGACAAATCTTTCAGCAGCTTTAGCCCCTAGTAAGAAAGTTCCCTCAGCTTTAATAAAGCCTGTTGCTGGCATGATAACATTGAGGAGAAATGTATCAAATTTCAATAGTTTATAAAGCCAGCCACCTGGTTTACATAGCTTATATGTGAAAGGTTTAAAATAAAACATTATTATTTTTATAACCTTCAGTTTAAAAAAAACAACAACATACAGAAAACAGAAAGCAATAGAAAGTCATTATAGTGTGCTGTCTGGAACTTCCACTGAAGTGAAAGGTGAACTTCAGTATAATGGATTTAGGGTAAGGCTAGAATAGAAGCACTGTCAGAGCTAGAATATATTTGAGTAGCATGTTTCCAAAAAGCTGGGTGGCTATTCTCCATAATGGCCTTGGGTAGAACACTATAAATACTGCCCTGCAAAATATATATAGCAGTGCCCTAATTGCAAATTTGCATGTTTGTGTACTCCCATCTTCCTGTAGATATATTCTTTTTACTTAAAGGAACAGCAATACCAAAAAATGATAAGTGTTCATAATCAATTAAGTTATAATGTATTGTTACAAAGTCTCACTGCTGTTGCTTTACTGAAAAATTTGTGAAATGGCACCATGTTTCCAAAATGCATTGGAGTTAATGGGTGTCTTTCTCTGCGTTTCCTTCTTGTGACAAATGAATTGGAGACAATGGGGTATTTTTCCTGTGCAAATTTTTAGCCGGCAAAAAAAATGCATGACAATTTTTTACCACCTCTAAAAACATGAATTTTTCACCTATTCTGTACAAAACAGTTTGTTCATAATATCCATATATTATGCTTGAGAGGAGCAGCAGGGCAAGGTTACCCTGTTACAGTGAAGCCCCAGGAAATCAAGTCTAGTAAAAACTAGATCTAGTAAAAATCAACTATATGTTGTCTAGGCCTGTGTTTAACTACTACTACCAGCTTTTCCTTTATACTTTGGGTATGTTATTTTTGTAATGTATGATAGTAGGTGGGACAAAAACATTAATTAGATAGCTACCACTATTTTAATTTAATAACAAAATCTAAAAAAGTTTTGGCCTCTAAATTTTAATTGGCCTACTTTTATTTTCTTCTAAAGAACTGTGAAACCGTACCTCTGAAGGCAAGATTCCTTGAATTGGAAACAACAGGTGCCTCTAGACTGAACATGCTGTTGGCCGGACCAGCTAAATCAGGAAAGGCAGCAATGTGACTGGTGTTCGTGACATGCAGTTAACAGAAGAGCACACAGCTTCCTCCCACAGGGAAAGAACAACCTCTTGTGTGAAGGCTGGTAGCTCATATGCCGCTGCCTGTCAGAGATAAATTTGAAGAACAACTTTCCATTTATAAAGAAGCAACTTTCCTTTCTTTTTTTTTTTTTTTGATTTGTCTGACATACAGGAAGAGATATGTCTCCTTTTCTACGTATTAGCCTTTCGAATTTTGATGCTGTTCCAGTTAATGGGGAGGGAAATCAAAGACATTACTGCGCTGTTATTATAAAGGAAGCTGTGGAAACAGGTATGTATTTTATAGTTTTTAAAAAAATAATTAACTCTGGTTGTTAATGAATGTCTCTTAAACCCCTCTGTCCATAAATACAGCAGTACACTAACTGCTATGCAAATGTGGTAGGCTGTACCGTTTAAAATGACCTACTTCACATCTTTGGGAAGACAGATTATAGTAGGTGTACCCTGTGTGGATCATCTTGCAGATCTGGATTGTGCCAAGTCAAGTTTGCACTTCTGATGGCAAGCAGTGGCTTAAGAAATCTGTCCAGGAGTCCCAACTGTTGCAGTTAGTGCACTGCTTATAAAATCTATGAATTATCAGGATTCATATCTTGTAGCAGTAGACATTGAAATTACATCTGCACCCACTACTAAAGGTGCATAATTACTGTGGCATTTGACACAGGATGCTGTGCAAACCCTGGAACTATCACCATGTTGAGGACGCACGAGCTCCAGGGTTCCCCTACGACAATAGGTGGACTTGAGCATGATTTCCAGAATAGCAAGAAGCGGTTTTAGATGCAAATATCTTTAATGAACTGTGCTTATTTTGCACAGCCACAACTGCACCTGTGGGTTATAAGTATTCCTTTATATAAAGCGAATTAAGATATAAATAGGCCAGATTACTGGTAAAAGGACCAGGCCTAGGATGACAAGTTGTTAGGGGCCGCAAGCAGATTTAACCCATGGAAATCACCACCATTTTGAACAAAATAAGTACTTGTACAAAGAATGTTCCATCCTGCACTCTTTCCAGTGCAAAATATACTGAGTCATAAAAAATAGCATTTTTCGGTTTCAGTATTGACTCCATTGAAACATTTCCTTGTGTGTAATATAAACCATTCTCACTCACCTTAACGGAAATGTACATTTCTCAGACTTCCCTAGTATGGTGCTAGTTACAAAAGTTTGCAATCTATGCACATAAACAACTTTAAGTTATGTTATAACGAAGGATAACATTTACAGCATTTAAATACAAATCATATTATCTCTTAACTTTTGAACATTTCAATAGGCATTAGTTTTATATTATGAATTAGGCTACACATCTTAGATCTGTAGGAAAGATTATATATATATAAGTTAAATGAATTATCTGCCAGTATTCTATTTGAGAAGGTTTGTTTCATTCAGTGTTTGATACAAAGATTTGAGGGGGAAATATCTAGATGACTAACTAAAACTGAATGCATATCATATATATATATATACATTTATTTATATATGCTTTTTTAGCATTTTTCTGCACTGTATTGTGTAAATGTCAGTAAATGGTCCTTAGAGTCCCACAAACAAGTTGTGTTTGGACACTAAATTGTAATGGTATACCTCTTGCCATATTCACACCAGAGCATCTGAAACCGATAATGTTGTGCTTCCCTGTCTAATAATGGATTTGTAGCATGATACTTGAGGTTTTAAAATTTGAATGGTCTTGCCAACAGAGTGATTTATGGTAACTGTCTTCCTTGTCTAATTAACTTCTCCTGTTCTCATTCTGAACGATTCATTAAAATATCATTCTTTAATAAGCTCGGCTTCCCCTCGTACTTACAGTTCCTACCTCCTCATTTCAGATAGTCTCTGTGCATTTTATATATACTTGGGGCAAGTGCTCTTTTTAGGCACAAAATACATTAGGACTTTGTGTTAGATTTTCTTTTTGTATTTCCTTGCCATTATATACTTTTGTGGTGGAAAATCCCCTCTTTTTTTTCAATAATTAACCCTTGTCCTTACTGCTGTGGGTTCCTACTAATGTGATATATCTCCATGTTCTACTTTTTTGCTTCTACTATTATAATTTTTATGGGCAAATTATTGTTAGTGTCAATATTATTATATTGTTATTGTCATTGTTCATCATCATCATCATCATTGTTATTGTTATTATTATAATCATTGCTATATTTTGAATGCATCGATTATATGTCTTTAGTAGTTCAGTGAAAAGCTCAGCAGATACATAACTAGCCTATGACTCGATAAGAAATTAGTTTGATCCCTAGACCTTTGTATAGTGTCTTGAACAATTGACTTAATTACCCTCACTTTTATGGCTGCCTATAAAATATTTTCTTGATCTCACCTGTACATGCATCGATTACTTTTCTTTTATTAAAAGATGTAAAGAATATCTCCCAGGACCCCAGTATGGCCACAGTGTCACTTTGCTCTGTATAATGGAATAGTGTTGTGTGTATTTTACATTTAAAATGTACCATTAGATTGTACATTAGTCTGGTAGGCCATACAAAGACTATCTAAATTGCTATTTGTATGGCCTATTTTTATTGAGTAGCCAAGAAACTTACCCAACCTTCATGACTGAAGGTTAACACAAAATGTATACTTAACACACAGAATGATTCTATGCATTGCATTTCTCCATATATTATTTAGTTAGGAAACAATGTATGGAGATTCACATACATTTTGAGAAAAGTGCATAACTAGCAGTGATGCGTAAAGCCATAATGTAAATGATATCTACCCAGTCTCGTCTGCTCACTTCTTCTTTTGTTAAACGGTTTGTTTCTTTTGTTAATTAACAAATTAATCGAGCAGACAAAAAATTTTCACCAGCCATTTTCTTTACTCATCACTGATTTCATTAAATGTATGGTTTTGTATGGTTTATTGGTTTCCTATCTTTTTGCACACAGAAAATGGGAAAGTGCTCATCCAGAAGAAACCTACCATGTATCCTCCATGGGACAGCACATTTGATGCCCATATTAACAAGGGAAGGGTGATGCACATCATTGTAAAAGGCAAACCAGGTGGGGTGGTCTCAGAAACAACCGTAGAATTAAACTCGCTGGCTGAGCGCTGCAAAAAGAACAATGGGAAAATAGAGATTTGGGTGAGTATAATTCAGACTTTTGTCTTAGGAAGTCAAAAATGAATGCAAAGGATGAAAAATGATAGGACATATTTGCAACGCAGTGCCAAATTCTACTACTATTTTAGTTTTTTTTAAAAAAAGCATTACAAAAATCACAAAAAAGTTCTGCCAACAAACGAAAATATTTTGATGTGATGCTCTGCATTTTTATTACATAATACATACAGTATAATAAAGACACATTTAAGGCATACATGTGATTTGTAATGGAAGGTGGCTAGCATTGTAACACTAGAATAAGACATTTTTGTGATGAATATTTTTTTTCCTTGGTTCTTTAGAGCAACTTTGAGAGTAGAAGAAGTTATTTAATTAGATTCTCCTTTCCAGTTAATCCCCCTGTAAAATGAACTTGTCCTTATCTATACATGAGACACAGGAAACAGGTAGATGAAGTGAGGAACTTATTATACTGAGTCTTTGGAGTTTATTTCTGAAATAGCAATTTAGGAAATCCTAACACAATTAAACATGCTTCCAATATAATATTACCTTCCTAGCTGCCAGGAAGGTCATAACAAATTGAAGGTAATTTAGCAAAATCAATACCTGGGTCAATTTAGCAGAAAGTGCTTGAATGGTTTGAGCAGCTGCATGGCATTCTGTCCTCTGGAGATTGCACAGTGGTGCTCTGATATATATCACAATACAATTATTTGCACAATTAATTACTTGGTATAGTTTAAGAAGCCTTTATAAATAAGCCTATCTTATTCATGATGGTGGGACAATGAAGAGAATAGTAAAGGACAACTCTCATTTTATGGCTTATAAAAACACCAACATTTAAATTTCTTATACTAAAAGCGCACACATTTAAAAAATGACTGAACTGATTTATTAATTGCATTGATTAATAAAATCTTTTTGAATGTCATGAGTATGCAGTGCAGTTTTGGGCTCCAGTCCTTAAGAAGGATATTAATGAGCTGGAGAGAGTGCAGAGACCTGCAACTAAATTGGTAAAGGGGATGGAAGATTTAAGCTATGAGGTTAGACTGTCGAGGTTGGGGTTGTTTTCTCTGGAAAAGAGGCGCTTGCGAGGGGACATGATTACTCTGTACAAGTACATTAGAGGGGATTATAGGCAGATAGGGGGTGTCCTTTTTTCCCATAAAAATGTTCAATGCACCAGAGGCCACCCCTTTAGATTAGAGGAACGGAGCTTCCATTTGAAGCAGCGTAGGGGGGTTTTCACAGTGAGGGCAGTGAGGTTGAGGAATGCCCTTCCTAGAGATGTGGTAATGGCAGATTCTGTTAATGCCTTTAAGAGGGGCCTGGATAAGTTTTTTAACAATCAGAATATCCAAGGCTATTGTGATACTAATATCTACAGTTAGTACTAGTGGTTGTAATTATAGTTTATGTATGTGAGTGTATAGATAGGTCAGTATAGGTTTGTCTGAGCTGGGTTTACTTGGACTTTTTTCAACCCTATGTAACTATGGGGCTTGAAAGAGTCATATGAAAAAGTTTTCATTTCAACCCAAAATTGAATAGGGTCCCACTGGAAAATCATTTTTACTTATTTTAACTCAAATTCTTAGCATTCCTTTTAAACAAATTTTATTAAATAATAATTTCTGCTTTGGAAATCTGCCACTTTTTCTTTTACCTGCAGATAGAGCTGAAGCCACAAGGCAGAATGATAGTTAATGCAAGATACTTCCTGGAACAATCAGGCAAGTTAAAACAATTTGGATTACGTTTTAAGTAGTCCAAATCAGTATACAGCTACATCTATGGTGTATATACCTTTTTACATTAACACAGACATTTATGTTTTTGGATTGATAAAGATATATTGCAGTTCATGTAAACCTGATTATCTCTTGTAAAGATATATCTCAAGAACATAGTCCACACAGTAGCATTCTCAGCGCAGAGCTTTCATTTACTGCTTTTTGGACACTGTCCCTTTCATTGCACAAATGTCATTTCATTCCCTACCAAGCTACTGAATTTGTAAAAGACAAGACCATCGTCATTTTACTATATTAATATAAAATGACTAGAAATCACTGTTTTAACACATGGAACATATCACTGGTTTGACATGTGAAACATATTTGGGATTAGTATCCCTGGGGGAAGCTAGAGCTAAACATCAAGAGAACTGGTAATTTCAAGAACAGTGAAGAGGGCTGAAATTTGTGACCCAGTTTTGTAGATGAAACTCTGTGATACTCTTGGTAGATCATAAAAGAATAGCAATGGCATTCATATACATATATATAATTTAGCCTCCTTGCCATTTAATTTTTTTATTTTTTTTATTTCAACATTTCGTGTGGGATGAACCCTCCCTTCGAACCTTCCCTCATGCTGAACAGAGGGTTCAGTCTCCCTTAGGGCTCTGGCACACGGGGAGTTTAGTCGCCCGCGACAAAACTCCCTGTTCGCGGGCGACTAATCTCCCCAGATTGCCATCCCACCGGCGAAAATGTAAATCACCGGTGGGATGGCAAACGCGGTGGCGCAATTTCAGTGAAATCGTGCAAGTTGCCTCGAGGGGAAACCGCGCCACCACATATGCCATCCCACCGGGGATTTACATTTTCGCCGGTGGGATGGCATTTCGGGGAGATTAGTCACCCGAGACACAGGAGATTTGTCGCGGGCGACTAATCTCCCCGAGTGCCAAAGCCCTTAAACATTGATTTCACAGTATAAGTCAAACTGTGGTTTCAAATTAACAAATATTCTTGCAGGTGTCAAACCTTTTTCCCTGGTAGAGTACTGTGGAGAAGATTTACATTTCCTATCATGTACTGTAGATTGTCTGTGCAAGATACATTTTTTCAAGATTCTCTGTAGAGAAATTCCAGATGGCAGACATGTGGGCAATACTGTCATGGCAGCTGTGACATGAGAAAAGAGAAAATTCTATAAATGGTGACCTTTCTGTAGATGCATGAGAGGCATTGTTATCAGAGTAGAAGGTCAAACCATTTGTCCTGGCAAATGGAAACTTGCTCATTAGCTCCATTAGACTGAACTGAAGAACTGGATGATGATTAGCAACTTACTCAGTGATCAACACAATTTGGAAATAAACTAGGAACCTTTGTCAAAAACAATTTCCACCTGGAAAGCCATGGAGACAAAAAATGTTAAGAGTATAGAGTTGACACAGTTCCACAGCAGATGAGAGTTTGTGATCAAATGTTGCTGAAACAATCCGTTAAAACTCATATTACTGTGTTATATCTGAAAGGTTCAACAATGAAGTCACTGGCTAGGAGACTCCAAGTATGAGAGGGCACAGGCAGAGATTGGAGAATACCACAAACAAAGTACTGAATAGCCTTAAAGGAGGCATGTAACAGATCCAGAGTTTTTTACACTTTGTGGCCAGGGTTTGCTCTAAAATGGAGTGTTGAAGGTCAGGAGGAATGTTGGCCATACCAATGGGAGTATCTGGGTTGGAGTGGACTGGGTAGACTGGATCTGGAAAGCAATTTGCAGAAGAAGAGAGGCAGATTGCTGACCCAGAGCACATCTTTAAGGCAAATATAAATTTCAACAAAGTTCCAAATTAACATTTGACAATTCATTGGATAGATTGTTACTTGATTTATTCTTGGTACACTTGAATATAGCTCAGACTACTGAGTATGTATACCTTAAGAATGAGCCTAGGTCAAAGGTAAATTATAAACATATGTGAATGTGTAGATAGGACTCCTTTTATGAAAAGCAAAATCCTACAAAATTTTTAACCCTTACAGTATCCAATAGGATGCAATAGTCAAATAAAAGGTCAGGGCAGGCAGTGATCAGAACAGTCAGAGGCAAGCAGGAGAGTCAGGAACAGGAAGATTAAGTAATACAGTGATTTGGAGCTTTCTGAATAACGGGTTTCCGGATAAGGGATCCCATAACTGTACAACAAATTAGAGTAAACTCAGGAACTTACTAAGACCTGCACTCAGGCATTAAGTCCAGGTCCTCAATGTACTTTTAATTTTACTTCAAACCAAAGTGCAATGACATCTTGCTCCATCAAAGTTCCTGAAGTGACATTGCAGCTATAAACGTCACCATCAATGCTTTGCTGGGTAATTAAATAGAACCTTGTGGCACCTCTACAGCACATGCTATAGATATGCTTAATTGTGGATTTATGAATTACGAATTTATATTTTGCCAAGCAGCAAAAGAGGCCCTCTCCAGTTGATTCTTGATGCTTTCTGAATTGCTGTAATCATCTTTGCTCCTAGTTAAATAAGGGGCATATTTACCAGAGATTATGAACACATTACACAAATCTCAACAAATCTTGTCCTGGACATTTACTACCCAAGTTCAAAACACTTTCTGTACAAAATGTTAAAGCGATACAAGTACATATAAAGCCATTTAAAGTTTCTGTCTGTCTTTTGTGCAGATCCTAAGGAGCACTTTGAAGATGACTCCAGTCATTTTGCTTTACATCAGCGACGTGGGGCTATGAAACAGGCCAAAGTTCACCAAGTCAAGTGCCATGAATTTACAGCCACTTTCTTCCCTCAACCAACTTTTTGCTCAGTTTGCCATGAATTTGTTTGGTAGTATACCATATATTTCTCTCTGATTTACTTGAATACCCATGTCCCACATAGGGCCTATGTATAAGCAAGTGTATAGATTTAACGTAAGCCACAGGACAAATACTTTAATATAGGATGAAAGGTGATTTAATATCTCCTATCCTCATGTTATATCTATATGATAATTTTATAAAAGAAGTATGTTATGCCTTATAATAGAAAAGCTTTTCTAGTATGGTAATAGGATATAAAAACCTGCATGGGGAGGGGAATACAGAGTTAGAATTGCAGAATGTTTGAGGGCTGTTTCCCCTTATCTTAAAGTCTAGGGAACGTGCACCGTTGCCCCACAGTGTATATGGTGAGCTTTTACATAAGCTGCACTACACTGTTTCTTTTCTGATGTAATTTCTAATGTACCATTTACTTTACCTGAAGTTAAGAAATATATGTTGGCACAGTAGAAATCAATTTTTATAATAAATGGAATAATAAACTTATAAATCTCTTTTTACATTTCCCAGGGGGCTTAACAAGCAAGGATACCAATGCAGACGTAAGAAAACACATTTTTCCTTTTCAGTAGTCCAACTTTAGTAAACAAACAACTTTTCACTTTTTCTGATTTTTTTTTTTTTTTAAACAGAGTGTAATGCAGCAATCCACAAGAAATGCATTGATAAAGTCATTGCTAAATGCACGGGGTCTGCAGTCAACAGTAAAGAAACAGTGGTATGTATTTTTTTATAGCTTGTGTGGCCTAACTGGATCCATTAGTAAAATGAAAGCAAATTATTATTGCAGTGAGGTTGGGGCAACTGATATTTTTGTAGCAATCACAGCTCACTGCAGCTGGAGAATTGTCACAGCTCACTTCTTTATGTGGGTAATGGGAATCATCATGAGTTAGGCACACATTGTCACACAAATGCCAACTGAAGAAACAACCAGCTACATTATTCCAGAAACTACAATGTAGGTGTGCCATACCTACAGCTATTTAGATGGCCTGTATTGGAGAAATAAATAACAACAACTTCCTTACACTTCCCAAAGATTCCTGTTTACATTTTTGAGACTAAAGATGAAAGATAGCTTCACCAAGGAAAAATAACCTTTAACACCTCCCTGTGTACTGCATTGAGTTGAATTTGATGCTGCTTGTCAAACAGTAATTGGGTTTCTCCATATCCACATCTTAACAACATCAATAAAAATCCACTGGAGAGCCTTGTGTGTGAAGGAAACGTAAGGGTCTCAAGTGGATATTTGCTCATATTATTAACTTCACCAAAGTCATTTCTAAGTCATTTTCATAAATACATGTATTTAAAAGGTTTGAGCTTTTGGGCCTTCTCAGGTGAGAGAAAAAACACAACTTCAGTGACTTCTGGTCTAAAGAAACTAGAGCCAGAGAAAAGTCAAATGTCAGGCAGACCTAGAAAGAGGTTGCTCTACACCAAAATGACCACAGCTGGGGTTTAAAGAATAGCAGTAGTCTTTAAATTGTTGGTTCTCTCTGTAATATTTTTATGTTTTAGGCAAAATGTATGTTTTACCAAAGTGTTGATTGTATTTAGTACACACAAACCTCCACTTAGATTGTGTGTTTTTTAGCTTAGAAAAGAAAAGGATTGGTTTTTGCTAACTTTTGCTTATTCCAACAACGTTTTAGGCTGATGCCAGACACAGCCCCTGACTATGGCGTTTTTCAGTACTGGTGAAGTAGCAAATCCTGTTTCCCATGGTGCTAATAGTGCGAAATAATAAAAACGCTGCGTATTTCCACAAGGTCTGGCAGCTGACTTTGTGTACACATAGGAATAGGTTGCTGTGCAAATAACGGCGTATTTCGGCAAACGCATGAAAAGTCCATTGTAGCGCGTTTTCTAGCTTATTTACGCATAGTGTGTTTTCCATCGAGACTAAGTTATTTCTATGGATGATGATATCGTGCGTTTTTCAGCCGCCGAGAAAATTAGAAAACACGCAGCGTAAAAACGCCACGTCTGGCATTAGCCTTACACAAAGGATACATTTTGTAATACTTATAGGAAAAGAGTTACATAGTGCCTTTAATTACAAAAAAATATTGAGGACAAGATTGTTCAATAATTTTGTCCATTTCACTATATGCCATTCAAAGTTATTTCTACTACACTTAGACAGCAAGCAATGGATAACAAAATCCCTAAACAACCTTTAATTTTATTTATTTTTTTACAGCTTCACAAAGAAAGATTTAAAATTGACATGCCACACAGATTCAAAGTCAATAATTACAGAAGTCCTACTTTCTGTGAACACTGCGGGACACTGCTGTGGGGTCTTGCACGTCAGGGATTAAAGTGCGCTGGTATGTGGTAAACTCTTTTTATTGAAACACTTAAAAAAGCTATGATAAGCAGTGATTCTGCTGTCACAGTGACACCCCCTAAGTATTCACTTACATATGGTTCTTTTGGCAAGAAAGGGCAAATACGCTACATAAATGTATGTAGCAACTACATATTTTTGTACTTTTCTTTTTTTTTTTTATACATGCCATTAAAGTTTTATGCTTAGGTACCATTTACTATTATCAACTACGTGGGGTCCCCCACTGCTGCTCTCTGTTCTGTTGCATCTACAAACCACACAGCATGCATACTTATAGAGATCTCTTTGTAGAAGCAACTGAATATGCGAGCAACATTCAACAATGCAACTGTAGTTTATAAAGTATTTTCACTTCCATGTAGAGCAGTATCTGTTACTAAACAAAATCTAGTTTACTGTAATTTTTGTGTAATATAAAATTGTATACAAATAATAGGTCCAACTATAGCCCCCCTTCCAGCTAACTCTCTGTTCGGCCACACAAGTTGAACACTTAAAAGGTCAGTCTTATTTGTACTCTTCTGATGGCTGTAAATAGAACCACATGGTAATCCCTGGCTCTGTATCAGACTTACACAGAGATATAAATTCTTTTGAGACAGAGGTATACCTTCAACAAGGATTTATAACCTATGAGTCCAGTATACCTTCAACAAGGATTTATAACCTATGAGTCCGTAAAGTCAGTACCCATGATCTTAAAGAGCACCTATCACAAAAATGTATTCTCCATGGGCAAACATTCCAGATAAGGAAACAGTAGTATTTTTTTCTAGAATAGTCTACTTGCCCATAAGAGGTGTGCATGCATGCTTCTCAATAGTAATTAGGAAATGTGTCCAACATCCCATAAAGCATGACCAGCTCTTGGGGATAGCGCATCCTATGAAAGAATTAACCAAGCCTTTATTCCCATATAGTAAAAGGTGCATTATTAATTCTGGGTTGTAAAATTAACTCCTGGTGCTGGTAAATATGTTGAATAGAAAAGCATAGTATCGCACTCAGTGGGGGAACCCCAGGGGCACTGTGCTTTTCTATAAATATATATATCAGAAAATAAATATATTGGAATATATACATAAGTAATTATAAAGAATGAGTGTCATGGGGTTATGTAATAAATGGTGCACAGTTTGTTACGGGTCTAGTCAGCTATTTCAACCATTCTTGTAAGAGGGCTTTTTTATATTATATGATAGCTATTACATTCAGTCACTAGATGGTGGTATGGGGTCAGAAATCCCATTCAGAAGGCTGACCCGGGAAGTTAATATAGCAGACTAAGGGGCACATTTACAAAGGCATGAATGCTCGAGCGTTCGTGCGAACGCTCCGAGCGTATTTTCGCTGATTTTTTCGGGCATCCGGACGACTTTTTTGGACGCTTGCACGAAAAAATCGGAAAGGTTTTACCACTGTTTACAATTGTTCGGTACGAAAATTTCGTGACTTTCGGATCGCCAATACGATATTTTCGTGACTAATACGATTTTTTCGTAAGCATTTTCGTGAAATTTGCGATCTTCAGAAATTTTCGTTTCCAATCCGATTTTTTCCCATTCGTGATTCGGATTCGTGGATTAGTAAATGTGCCCCTATGTATTATGCCCTAGCCATTTTATCTGATTGGAAAGAAGTGCTAAAAACGCCTATGGCCAAAGGTTAGCTACCTCAACAGGAGCCCAAGGTGAGCCAATTTATCACTACTACATAGGAAGGTCATCCAATGGTAAGTCATAGTCCTTGGAAATCTCCTTAGATGGTGAGAGATAGTAGGCAAGCTTGTTGAGCAGTTGGGGCTCCACCGGGGAGGTCAGCATCCTGGTGGTCCTTGTAACTATGGAAAAGGGCTAGGTCCTTGATCTGGAACCCCTCTTTGGGCCAGACCCCTTATTCCAAGAGGGACTGCTGAGTAAATGAGAGTCTGATGAAGGTGGGCAGTGGGAGAAGTTACCCTGTGAACCCAAATACTGTTTTAATTAAAATTGCTACTATATAAGTAGCTGAAGAACTGAGATAACCTTTGAAGTAGGAAACAATAAAACTGTTTCCGTTCATATGTTCATCAATTTGTGTGGACCTCCGATTCAGTACTAGGTGTTTAAAACGTGGTTAAAAGTCTCCTTGCAGTGATAGTGTGAGCTATAGGGTCTATCCATACTTTATTTTGCAAAAGTTATACAGTTCTTTGGGGTACCCTGTTACAACTCTATGTTAACTGTTCAAATCAAATATTTTATTGGTTGTTATGAGTTATTGCAAATGGCAAAATGTGTGCCTTATACAGGTATGGGACCTGTTATCCACAAGTCACAGGACCAGAGATTTTTTTTCCTGGATAAGGGATCTTTCCGTAATTTGGATATCCATACCTTAAAACTACTAAAAAAAATTTTAAACATGAATTAAACCTAACAGATTTGTTTTTTTGAATAATGGATTCTATACCTGTATTACACAATGAGCTATGGGAAGAAGCATGCACAAAATGAGTGTGGCTTTAATAAACTTTCAGAATAACTTCACATACACTGGGCTGAAAGTGTGCTATTAATTATCAAATCAACTATAAAATATCTAATTTTAAGAAGATAACATTGATAATAACCTAATATTTTATTTCTTAAAGAGTGCAATATGAATGTTCACCACAAATGTGCCGTGAAAGTTGCAAATCTCTGTGGGGTTAACCAGAAGTTAATGGCAGAAGCTCTGGCAATGATAGAGACTACCCAACAGGTAAAGAAAATAGGCCTGTTTTCATGTTGGATGTCTGAAAGTGGGGGGAGGGTAGAGGCAAAAGGAGGCAGACATTTAAAGAACTGATCAATGTTTAAATGCCATTTTTTGGGTATGCTGCCCTTAACTACAATTGGGCTACATATCAGAGGGAAATAGTCTGCAAATAAACCACTAGTCATAATTAAAAGGAGAAAATGGGAACACTGGGGAAAATTACATTTCAAATACTTTAGCCAATATGAGTATTTATGTTTAGAGCTCCATTGTGCCCCTGTACTCTTCATTGCAATTCAACAATTAGCAGTTAAACTTGTTTCCTGGCAGCCTTGGAAATTAGAGGATAATCTGCCTACTTGTTTCTCCAAGTGTAAAAACACACAATACAATGAGCAGCACAAAAGGGGCAAGTTGTTCTGCTCCTTTTTATTGTAAATGACAGAAGAAACGTATTGTACAAATATATTGTACAAACATTACACTTAGTAAAAAGGGAATGTGAAATAAACCCCCTTTTTACTTATGAAGATGCATCATTTATGTTAAAATGACAGGCTACTGTCAATAGTTTTTCTCTGGCCTTTATGTTATATGCTAACACTAACTAACCAAACGTGCTGAATTCATGTAATTTTCTTTTAATACTAGGACAGAAGACAGCGCGATTCAGAATTTATTTACAGGGAAGGGCCTGTTAATGTTGGTCCCACAACCAATACACAAGACCAGCCTATAGTATTATCTATAAAGAAAGGTTTGTATAGGATTTAAACTGGATACACTAAAGGTCTTTGGCTTGCCTGCAGCATTATCACATTGGTGGAACAGCAATTTTATATGATTCAAAATATAAAAGGAAAAGGACTTGCCCAGTCAGGGTAGAGTTTATTTGGTGGCAACAGTTCAGAACTAAGAGCTCATGAACCTGAAGGCTAAACAAGCACACCACTGGTCAAGTAAGCTACATCTACTGTCAACTGGCTACTGTTGGCCTAGGTTCAGTTAACAGTGGATAAGCATTGTTTCACACATGTACAAACTATCATTACCTAAAAAATGAAGCAGTTCATCCACCTGGAATCTTCTTATTTGAATCTACATGGGCAGCTGTTTTTTATTTAGTTTTAATGAATGCCCAGTCTGGGTAACCACAAGTTTTCAAAGATCCTTTTGGATGTTTGTATTCCTTCTGTTTAGTCTCTGCATTAGATGCCACAGTTTCAGCCTGATTATGTAGAGTCCTAATAACACCCAGTTTATGTTCCAAAGGGTGGTGGGAATGAAACAAGTACTGATCTGTGTGGGTGGATTTCCTGGGCCTTTATCAAAAACTAAATCAAAGACAAGCAAAAAGACCAGACCAGCTAACAGAAGGGAGGAACACAACAGGTGAAGAAACATAGTTATCCCATATGTTGCTGGAACATCAGAAATGTGTTTTAAACAAACATCACATTCCTGTGTTTTTCAAACCCAGCAACACTCTGAGACAAAAGCTGGTGCACCCTAAAGACCCTACACCCAAGCACATGAAACGTAATGTGGTCAATGCTGTCCAGTGTAGTGAAGAGTGCTCTGACTTATACATTGGGGAGATAAAACAATCTCTGTAAGAGAATGGTCAAACATAAAAGGGCAAATTCCTCAGGACAAGACACAGCAGTCTATCTACACCTCAAGGAAAAAGGACACTCTTTTGAGGACAGTATCATGCATATTTTGGACCGAGAGGACAGATGTTTGAAAGAGGTGTGAAAGAGGTCATTTATGCCAGCTTGAAAAAACCATTCCTGAACAGAGAAGGGGGCCTGCGACACCGCTTGTCATCAATGTATAATGCTTTGACATCCTTACCCCGGCAGTTTCACAACAGGTCAGACTTCCAGTCATGTACTTTGAAGGATTAACACCTGCATCACCTGGTACCATTGTGGCTGGATCATACTTTCTTACACCTGTCAGTTTCAGCCAACACCTAACTGAATAAATTCAATGGAACCATTATGATTGGATGCCTGTGGCTCAAGGGTTTAAATACCGGGGAATTCCCTACCAGTCATTTGAACTGAAGAAGCTACTGGGATGAGTGGTGAAATGTTTTCAAGAAAAAACTCAAAAAAGTCCAGTTGTTTTAGACTTAATTCTTCTAGATACTGTAAAATAATACAGTGTATTAAAATCTAAAATGATGAAAACTTATTGTTATAGAATATCTATAATAAAAGTCAAAGAATGATGGAGAGACAGTGAGAGATGGAATAATTACATTACTTTTGCATGCATTTTGGACTGTTTTAATGCAGTTCCACCTATTTACTGTACTTGGCTAAATTGAGGGAGCCTTACCATCTGGCCCTTTCTGCTGTATGGCTTTGCTTACATTCCAAAAGCATTCCATAAGCACTCCAAAGATTAATCTATTTGTAAATACATTTCAAAGTACATTTACATTTGAAAAAAATCATTAGATTTATGAAGTTAAATATATACCTGTATATAAATATATGAAGTAAATAATTATTTTCTGTATGTGAATTACACTTTAATTGTTTTATTATTTAGCATGCCTTTTTGCCAAAACAAAGTGATCTCTATAAATATCTCTACCTAATATTATGCTAGCATTGTAATTATGATACATAATGGAACTGAAAATGTATATTGTTGTCATTTTAAGAATCACAAGGTATTTCTTGGGAATCGCCAATTGAAAGTATAAAAGTCCAAGAGTCACCTCCAGAGCCAGAACTGAAAATTGAACAGTCAAGCTGTCAGATTAAAGTGACCTTCTCAGACTTCGTTCTTCATAAAATGCTGGGGAAAGGGAGCTTTGGAAAGGTACAACTTTACAATATATCACAATGTATAGTATTAGGTATTTTATAAATCAGGGTTTCTTATACTTTTCTTCCACATAGAACAGAGAATAAAGCCTAAAATTGGCTTTGCAACCCAAAATTTGTGTTAGAACCAGTTATGCACATTATTTTGATTACCATTTAAAATTGAGTCCCATAGGTTAAGAAACCCTGTTTTAAACGTGAGTTTCATGGCTATATAACATTTTTGTACGGTTAACATTTCCACTTGAAATTCTGTGCGTAGCACATATTAGTATATACACTGCATATATAGTCAGTTTTTGTTCTTGCAAGTAGTAGCATTGGCAGATTGTAAAACTAATGTTTTATGACTGAATATCATTTGAGCATTAGTGCTGTGTTCATCAGTAGCTATCATTCTGTGAGCAAAGTGGCAGCTATTTATTTTTTATGGTGGGCCACCCAGGTCTCCAGCACTTTTTCTGTAAGAGGGATAAAATGTATTACTGATTACTGATTATGGGTGATTGGCAAGGTGATTTGTTATTTGTATAAATGATTTTAAGAACTCTGATTGCACTCATTGACCGTCATCAGAGGTCACCACATCACTACTGCAAAGCTCATGACCAGTGAACCAGTGAGGCGTGTCCTAGATGGAAAGGGAGCTAGAAGTAAGAAAAACGATAACTAAGCATTCAACATTTATTTTCCTGAAATCACAGGCTATACATTTGTATGCTAACTCATAAGTTGTATACAGGTGGTGCAGGAGGGAGAAGATGGTCTATTCCTGTTTAAGTGTGTTATAATTTGCATTTACAACTCCTTCAGATGGGGCAGAGGGTCTTAATACCTCCACCCAGTGGCATCTTTCTTATTTTCAGTCACTGATGGTTGCACTCTATATCATTCTTTGTCTGTAGTCTCTGGAACCATAATTCACAAATTGTATAAGACCACTACACCAAAGCTACTGTATAGGGATGGGGGGAAGTGGCATACTATTTTTCACTTACATTGCTGTGCTCCATTTTAGGTATTTCTCGCTGAACTAAAAAGGACAAATCAGTTTTTTGCCATAAAAGTCCTGAAGAAGGATGTGGTTCTTATGGATGATGATGTTGAGTGCACTATGGTGGAGAAAAGGGTTCTTTCACTTGCATGGGAGCATCCATTCCTCACCCATCTTTACTGTACATTCCAAACAAAGGTAAGTAACTCATTGGAGTTTATATGCTTAAGAAAACAAGAGAAATCAAGTTCTGAAGCTTATGGAATTATTTTGGCAATAAAATGCATGCATCCAATTTAGGCAAATGTGAATCACTGTCTAGAAGAGCAACCTAGATATCTTTGATGTTCTTTAATACATTGCACTGGCTGCAGTTTTTGTTTCAATAACATAAATATTATATATATATATATATATATATATATATATATATATATATATATATATATATATATATATATACATATATATATATATATATATATACATATATATATATATATATATGTATTTGGCTTTACATTTCTTTGTTCACAATAATAAAAAGTCACATAGAAAGTTTCTAATTTTGCACAGAATAAAGACATCATAAATGTCTTAATATGTACAAATTATTTCTACATATTACTGGTGTTGCAATGGATTTCTTTAATGTTTCTTATCCGTTTTGGAGTTTACTGTCCTTCAGCTCCATCTGCTGCTTCTGTCTCCTGGTTTTCATTTTGAATGAAGGATTTAAGTTAAAGAAAACATACCTGGTGACGCTTCTATACAGATCTTTTACAAAAAAACATCACTGAAACAGATTCAACAATCAGAGCCAGAGCATATATCTATCTATGAATAAAGAAAACCTCGCACTACCATTTATTTATATTACAGGGTGCACAATGTGTAATATATTTAATATGAAACAAGGTAGGAGAAAGACACAATTTTCTGGCACACCTATACAATTTTTTCTGTGTGTGCTGAGGTTAGATAGTGGGAAAAGAAAACCCACAAAATAAAATTGTATAGGTGTGCCAGAAAATTGTGTCTTTCTCCTTCCTTGTTTCATATTAAGCCAGAGCATATATAGCTAAAAAGTACATTTCTCTTTATGGGCAAAAACTTACCCCATGATGGATGCAACACATGTGCTAACATCAGATTAAGCTCTGTCTATGAAGATTCTCATTCATCCAGGTCATGATATAAATTATCTACTAGTATTAGATCTAAAGCAACTGGACTGATTTTTTTGCAAACATTTTACCACTCATCCTAATGGCTTCCTCAGTCCAAATAACTGGTAGGGAAATCCCTGGCATTAAAATCCATATGGGTAGCACAGACACAGACATCCAATCATAATGGTTCTATTGAACTTATCCAGTTAGGTGATGGCTGAAACTCACAGGTGTGAGAACGTATGATCCAGTCACAATGGTACCATTCAGTCAGGTTTTAATCTTTCAATCTACAGTGGTGTGAAAAACTATTTGCCCCCTTCCTGATTTCTTATTCTTTTGCATGTTTGTCACACAAAATGTTTCTGATCATCAAACACATTTAACTATTAGTCAAAGATAACACAAAACACAAAAACACAAAATGCAGTTTTTAAATGAGGGTTTTTATTATTTAGGGAGAAAAAAAATCCAAACCTACATGGCCCTGTGTGAAAAAGTAATTGCCCCCTGAACCTAATAACTGGTTGGGCCACCCTTAGCAGCAATAACTGCAATCAAGCGTTTGCGATAACTTGCAACGAGTCTTTTACAGCGCTCTGGAGGAATTTTGGCCAACTCATCTTTGCAGAATTGTTGTAATTCAGCTTTATTTGAGGGTTTTCTAGCATGAACCGCCTTTTTAAGGTCATGCCACAACATCTCAATAGGATTCAGGTCAGGACTTTGACTAGGCCACTCCAAAGTCTTCATTTTGTTTTTCTTCAGCCATTCAGAGGTGGATTTGCTGGTGTGTTTTGGGTCATTGTCCTGCTGCAGCACTCAAGATCGCTTCAGCTTGAGTTGACGAAGAGATGGCCGGACATTCTCCTTCAGGATTTTTTGGTAGACAGTAGAATTCATGGTTCCATCTATCACAGCAAGCCTTCCAGGTCCTGAAGCAGCAAAACAACCCCAGACCATCACACTACCACCACCATATTTTACTGTTGGTATGACGTTCTTTTTCTGAAATGCTGTGTTACTTTTACGCCAGATGTAACGGGACACGCACCTTCCAAAAAGTTCAACTTTTGACTCGTCGGTCCACAAGGTATTTTCCCAAAAGTCTTGGCAATCATTGAGATGTTTTTTAGCAAAATTGAGACGAGCCATAATGTTCTTTTTGCTTAAAAGTGGTTTGCGCCTTGGAAATCTGCCATGCAGGCCGTTTTTGCCCAGTCTCTTTCTTATGGTGGAGTCGTGAACACTGACCTTAATTGAGGCAAGTGAGGCCTGCAGTTCTTTAGATGTTGTCCTGGGGTCTTTTGTGGCCTCTCGGATGAGTTGTCTCTGCGCTCTTGGGGTAATTTTGGTCGGCCAGCCACTCCTGGGAAGGTTCACCACTGTTCCATGTTTTTGCCATTTGTGGATAATGGCTCTCACTGTGGTTCGCTGGAGTCCCAAAGCTTTAGAAATGGCTTTATAACCTTTACCAGACTGATAGATCTCAATTACTTTTGTTCTCATTTGTTCCTGCATTTCTTTGGATCTTGGCATGATGTCTAGCTTTTGAGGTGCTTTTGGTCTACTTCTCTGTGTCAGGTAGCTCCTATTTAAGTGATTTCTTGATTGAAACAGGTGTGGCAGTAATCAGGCCTGGGGGTGACTACAGAAATTGAACTCAGGTGTGATAAACCACAGTTAAGTTATTTTTTAACAAGGGGGCAATCACTTTTTCACACAGGGCCATGTAGATTTGGAGTTTTTTTCTCCCTTAATAACGTAAACCTTCATTTAAAATTTGCATTTTGTGTTCAATTATGTTATCTTTGACTAATAGTTAAATGTGTTTGATGATCAGAAACATTTAAGTGTGACAAACATGCAAAAGAATAAGAAATCAGGAAGGGGGCAAATAGTTTTTCACACCACTGTACATGACTGGAAGTGTGCCCCTCCTCTGTTCAGGGATGTTTTTTCCAGTTTGGCATACATGGCCTTTGGCATTCACACAGGAGTCTTCTCAGTCCAATATATGCACATTGCTGTCCTTAAAGGTGGACAGGATTAAGCTACTGATACCGCACATGTATCAGGAAATCTAACTATAATATGGTTAGCTTGGCAAGTATCACAATACACTTAGTAAGGTTAGTAACAATATGATGTAGGTTACTAGCAAGTGCAAATCCCAAGCCCCAAGGCTCAACAGGACAAGATGCAACAAAGATGTTTTAAAGTGGACCTGTCAGCCAGACATAAGCTGTATAATAAAAGCCCTTTTCAAATTAAACATCAAACCCAAAATATTTTTTTATTACGACATCCTTACCCATTATAAAAGCATTTTAAAATCCCAGCTGTCAGTCATAAATTGCCTGTCCTGCCTCTTTGCCTTAGGCATAGAGGTGGGGCAGACAGTTACTTTCACTTTCAATTCAGAACTTCTTAGATGTTGCTGCCCTCCTCACATTTCCCCACCCTCCTCACCATGTAACTGTGTAACCAGTGCATGGACATGGGTATCCGTTCCCCCCATACTGGCACAGAAAAAAGATTTTGGCAGGATGCACAGCTTGCCTTAATAAAAGTGTCCACAAAATGGCATCTGCCTGCTTGCTGCAATTGTGAATTCCAAGGCTGAAGAAAATACCATTCAAATAATTTATATAGCGTAAATAAAGTTGATTTTGCTTGACAAATATAACAATTATGGAATTTTTTCTTAAGGTGACAGGTCCCCTTTAAAAGAAAGGACAGCACTCCAGCTATTCCAAGTGCAAAGAGTCTCCAGTTGTGTTTTTTGGCACAGCAGTACATATCATACCTACAATATGTAGGAGTTAAATGACAATCATGAAGAAGCTTCTGCTGGTAAAAACTCAATCACTGCAAAACAGGGACTCATTGGATAACAATTGGCAAATAAAGGTCAATGTGGGAGTAAATAATGTTATGGATAAGCTGGGAATGATTAAAGTAGACCTATGATAAAAATAAACTATGCATAACAATTTACTGGTCTTCATTTATCGCAAATGAGTTAATAACTACATTAAATGCAATTTATAGTGCCTTGAGTGAATGTGGCCATACATAGTTCAGAAAGCTATTATACACTGTTTTATCTGTTATGTGCATAAACTATGAAAACTGTATAGTGTAGATGGTGAGTTTTCTTCAAAACTCCCTCCACAGTCTTATTTTGCAAATTTGTTCAGCCTCTTGTTTCATTACATACAGTTCCTTACAAAAGTATTTAGACCATAACCGTTAAGTTTCAACAATGCCGCAAGTAAAAATCACTTGGATTTTTAGGGCTTTGGAATAAAAATATAAAAGAAATAAAAATAAAACACAATTTCAGTATAGGATTTATTAATTTGTTTTTACACTGTGTTTTTTAGGTTTAAAATAACTGCATATCACCTTTTAAGTCAGAATCAGTACTTCAATGTGGTACCAGTCAGTTTGTCTACTTAATTCCTTGGAATTATGACTTTTTAGATTTCCTTATCCATAAATGTAAAAACAAGGTAATCTATGAAAAAAAACTCTTATTAGAGAATGTCGGACCAATTACCAATTTTCTTGTTATTTGTCTAACAGGAGCATCTGTTCTTTGTCATGGAGTACCTTAATGGCGGAGATCTTATGTTCCATATACAAAGTTGCCATAAATTTGATCTTCCCAGAGCCACGTAAGGAAACCATACTTATGCTCAATATATAGGTTAAGATATTAGGTTCTGCTAGGGCCAGCATATAGATCTTTAGCCTAATAATTGTTATTAGTGCCTACGTTGTCTGTCGCATGCATTTACCATGTTTTTTAAGGGAATAGTTGCTTAAGACACTACTGCTGTTCTACCTGAGATCACCAGCAAGTCAAAATAACGTGCCGTGTGTCTAATTTAGCTATAAGAGGGGAAAAGATACAAAACAATGTTACAAACAAACCAATGACCTTATAAAAAAACAAACATGTACAATGGGATTAACTCAATGTCACAGAACAAGCAGTTTGTGTCAAAAAGTAAACTTGTAAATTTAAGCCACATCAGTATTAGAATTCCCTTAAGAAACTGCTTTTTCTGTAAGATCTTTAGGATCCAGCAATCCCTTTTCCTCATTTATAGAGAATAAAGGGCTGAAATATAGGCCTGAAAAACTACACAAAAGCATTTTATCTCTATGTTCCTGTGCAATGATACTCAGCAGACTTTAATATCAATTTAATGAATTGTTCTCCTATAGTCATGATCTGAGGTAATATAATGACAGGCACAACATTTGCCCCAGGTCAGCTCCAGGCCCAGCAACCAATTACAAGCCTTATTTAGCGCTGCAACCATAACTGTGGTTGCACTAAAATGGCCAATAAGCTATTCATTAAAAGTCCACTCAAAGTCTACCTAAAAGCAACAAGATCTACTGTACACTTTGCATACTTATTATAGTGTGCAAGTAACCAATCAGTAATTAGATTTGAATGGTCACCTACAAGGTAGAAAACAAAAGCAAAGATCTAAATGGTTGCTATAGGTGACATCAACGGTGATGTTGGCTTACACACTATAAAGTATATGTCCCTTTTAATGTACTGTAAAGCAACTCACATTGATGTCGGCAACCAGTTTTGTGCTGTCACCTATAATTGTGCTGAAGGGAATGAAGATGATAAGTATCTGTTGTATAGCAATATTATTAAAAGTAATTCTTTTTTCTGCAAACCCATTATCCAGAAAGCTCTGAATTACAGACAGGTCACCAATCATAAACCCAGTTTTAAGCAAATAATTAACATTTTTAGAAATGATTCTATTTTTAATCTGTAATAATGACAAAAAACAGTACATTGTACCAAACTAAAATAGAATTAATCCTTGCTGGGTTTATTTAATCTTTATATTATTTTTTAGTAGACTTTAAATTATGGTGAATTACTGAAAGACCCCTTATCTGGAAAACCCCAGGTCCCTAGCATTCTGGATAATAGGTCCCATATCTCTATATGCATTGTTTTTTGGTGGGGGGGGGAGTTGATAAATAGATGTTCCAGGTATTGCACATTCCAATCTGTCTGCATATACTTTACATATATAAATGGGGTTAATCAGTAAATGGTACACCTTCCATATATATTTGTTCAAAAGTGCTTCTGGGCTTTTACAAACTTTCTTTTTTTCTATTCTTTACAAGAGGGTTATCTTTATATTTGCTTTCAGTGTATGCTCATATAAAATACACCTAATTATGTGCTGAAAACTTGCTAAATGTGCTATTCGTGGACTAGTGGGGGAGACTGGTTTTCTGCTCTGTTAACTTCACTCTGCAAAAGATTAAATCTATCACATTTTTTGGTCTGGAATGCTATCATTCTTCTGTTATCTGATATCTTAGATCATTTTATGTATTTATGCAGTGGTTTGTCTGTTGAACTGTTGATAAATACAGTATATTCCAATAATGAGATTGGTATCCTGTTTTGTTGCTTTTAAGCAGTTTTTGCTTCCTAGAAAATTAATGTGAAAGATAATATTACAAGAATACAAGGGTTTTAATAATGTAATGTTTCTAAATTGTTTTTAGCTTCTATGCTGCTGAAATCGTGTGCGGTCTTCAGTTTCTTCATTCTAAAGGAGTGGTGTACAGGTACTTGAAGTAAAATGCATTGTTGGCCATAACTCGAAATTTTACACCACAGTAGCACATAGTGTCACCCTCTCTCCTAATCCCCTTTCTTACTTGTGATCAGCATTACACTGTGTACTAATATGTATGTTAATATATGTATCTACATTTCATTCTATTAGAAATGTAGGCAAATCTGACATATGAATGGGACCTGCCACAGTGCTATAGAAATATATACCAACATTACATTCCAAATCTCTTGTTTTAAATATGTTAAAGAAAAAATGTAGCCAATGCCCTATAGGCTTTCAAATGACAGTAAGCCATCAAGGGAAAATACCCAAATGTGTTTCAGTTTGAAGTCTGTGGGTGCTGTTCACTTTAAATGCATGCAGTAGGAGTACAGGTAGGGGAAGCCCCAAGACTTCCCATCATTCTCAAAGCAACTAATTTCCTCACAGATATCTATAAATGCATATAGCATTAAGAGTACAAACTCAAAGGCTCACATCTACATTGTGCTGAAATCCTATTGAATGAGAAGCATTTCCGAGCAAGTGTGCCCTAATATGTGCCTATTACAGTTGAATGTCCCCTGACTGGTCCAAGCCATTCTATTTGTTTATTTCTCCTTTCTTTTTCCTCAATTTGTGATCTCATCAGGTTTTAATAAATGTTTCTACTCATGCTTTCACTTCACTCATATCAGTGCATAGGGTCTACAAAGGCCACTAACAGCAGTAATGTTCTGCACAATATTTTGTGCAAATACTTAAGCTTATGTTCTCAGATAACATCACATTTTGCTTTTTATCCCATGTATAATGTTATTGTGTAGACCATTGTGCTGTTTTAATTCTGGCAGATGCATACAGTTTTTTGATGCAGGGTTTCAGAGCTGACTCAAGTATTAGGACAATGTATGATAACAAGTACCTTTGTGAAAAAGTTTTCAGTGTACCCTCGGCTTTGAGCCCACTTTAACACTTTACTCTTGTGCTCTTAACCAATGTACAAATAAAATTACACTCACTTATTTGGAAATATAGTGCCATGTATCAAATAACACAAAAGAAATATATTTATGACACCAAATTCCCCTTAAGAGTAGTATATAGTCATATAACAAAAAAAGGCTTGAGATGTCTTCAATGAGTCCCAAAAATAAGGCATACTTTGCACTTTCCCTATACACAGACATGCATCTATTAACTGTTTCCCTGACACACAATAAACTTGGAAAGGGAAAGTTTTGTTCACCCGAAACATTTTTAAAATTGTTAAGCAGAGGTGCAATGAGGGTGTGACCACATAAAGCACACCAACAGAAAAATAGATCCTCTGCACTAACCCATATCAATATATTAATATATTAAGGAAGCTACTAAAAGGTTCTCCCAACTTCTCCTGCTAGGAGATGGGCATTTTGTTAGGAGATTTTTTTTGCACAGATTTTTGTCTTAAATAAATTATTATGTGCAAGTGCAGATCATCTGATTTTGGATCTGCCTGAAATAAAAGCCATCAGTCATGCACAGGACAGGCTATAGGATGCAAATATGTTCAAATAAGAGGAATGAACACAAAGTGTCCCTGTAACAAAATCTTCTTAGAAGACATTCACCAGGCCCAGGCTTGCAATCTGTGAATTCTGGCAAATGCCAGAGGGGTTGCTGTAAGATTCCATAGACAGTCACTATTTATTGGGCCTGTGGGGGGCTGTTGGGGCCGCTCTGTACTTGAAATGCCTATTTTCACTCTCAGTCTAAATCCAACATTCACCTATGAACTTTTCAATGTATCATCATTTATTATGGCTTGACATTAAAAAATTTTCATTCAGGAGTATGTATATCTACATATACACAGTATAGACAGCATTGTACGCAAGAGCCATCCTTTGGCTAAATGACAGTAAAAAATGAAAAGTCAGTAAAAAAAAGAGAATTAGTGGAACTGACAGTTGGAGGGGCTGAGCACGTACTGCACCTCTTCCTGCCTACCCATAGTTTGGGCCCTCAAGTCCTACACGCAATCTCCTTTCCGCCCCTTCCCCTCAGACATCACCACACACGCGTGGACTAGCAAGTGTGGTGGCAGCACATTGTCTAGGGCAGTGTTGTCCAGCTTCTGTAGTACCGAGGGCCGGAATTTTTCCAGCCTACATGATGGAGGGCCAATAATGGAAGCCAGTTTGAGCACTCCCCTTTTTTAAACCACACCCACTTTAAATCACACCTGTGTTATCACATGACCATACCCATATTAATGGTGATTGTACAGCAAAAACCTGCCATATACTGCCTGGCCTATGCTGCCTGTGTGTGCCATACTCTGCCTGCCCTATGCTGCCTGTGTGTGCCATACTCTGCCTGCTCTACCCTGCCTGTGTGTGCCATTCTCTGCCTGCTCTACCCTGCCTGTGTGTGCCATACTCTGCCTGCCCTATGCTGCCTGTGTGTATGGCACATACAGGCAGCTAGGGCAGGCAGAGTATGGCACACACAGACAGCATATAGTGACACAATGCTGGCACTGCTCATACAGTCTGCACAATAACTATATATTAAATATTTACTTGTACTGTTTTAGAGACCTGAAGCTAGATAACATACTCTTGGACATGGAAGGACACATAAAAATAGCAGATTTTGGAATGTGCAAGGAATCCATGTTGGGAGATGCAAAAACAAGCACTTTTTGTGGTACTCCAGATTATATTGCCCCTGAGGTAAGTATTGTATTATTACCTATTCTCTGCCATGTGCTTTCCTTTAGACATTTTTCTAACCTGTCTGCAGAGAGAAGGATGGGAACTAGAAATTAAAGTTTCCCATACCACAGTGTTTATTTTATCCTATTCCCCTTTTAACCTTTCTATTCTCTGGCTGTGAGGAGTTTATAAGCAATTTAATTCCTGCACAATGTATTTATTCATGCAAAGTCATTAGACTAACTATAACTACAATTAATTCTAATAAAATCACTCAGTGTTTTCATTTAATTCATTTTTAGATTTTGCTTGGACAAAAATACAACTATTCAGTCGACTGGTGGTCATTTGGAGTCCTTCTGTATGAAATGTTAATTGGCCAGTCACCATTTCATGGCATAGACGAAGAAGAATTGTTTCAGTCTATTCGCATGGACAACCCGATGTACCCTCGCTTTCTCAGTATGGAAGCTAAAGATATTTTAATCATGGTAACCACAAACTTGTTTACACCCATATTGATCTCGTACTTTTGACAAAAAAAAACCAAAACATTGTTTCTTGAAAAACAGATTTTGCCATAATGTGTAATCAGCCTTATATAAATGGCAAGAAGCTGGTGGCCATTTCTATCCACAAATGAGATCCCAGCACTTTGTTAAATTTTTTAAATATGTTGCTGGTTTAGGTTTATAATTTATAAACAGATTATACAGAAGAAAACATTGGATTTAAGATAAAAATTAGTCTGTAGTGATGAGCTTATCTGTCCCGCTTCGATTTGCAGAAAACATTGCGATCTTTGAAATTATTTGCGGAACGGCGGAAAATTCGCAAAACAGTTCTTGTCAAAAAAACTATGCGTGCAACATTTTTTTTTTTGACACAGGAATCAATTATTTGTCACGTGGCAAATTTTTATGTCTGTTTCACTAAAAAAAAAAATGCCAATGATGAAATGCGGAAATTCGCCGCAAATTCATGCCTGCTGAATTATTCCGCCCATCACTATTAGTATGTAATAGTTTGGGGCCAACAGTAGTCGTATACCATCATGGTAAATAAACATAAGCCCCAACATGAGCAAGGCTGGAGAGATGGGTCTGCCCATTAGAGGAAATTAAACTCAAAAATATGGAATATTAAATATCATTAACAGGTCACCAACAACAACAACTCTAACCTCCGATCAGATTACTTTGACTAGTACTAGCCATCCAGTACACATTTTTCCTGGCTAACAAACCTCCCTCTTGGGCAATTACCTGTAAGGTCAATTAGAGGTTACCAAAGTAATGAATGAAATGAAAAATATTGGGACTTTTTAGGAGTAGTCTCTCACCCTAAATACTTTTATACAATGTACATGAATGTGATATAAACGAGCTAAACCTGAGTAATTGCTATGATATGATTGGTCTTTTTAGCTCTTTGTGAGAGAACCTGAAAGAAGGCTTGGAGTAAAAGGAGATATTCGTCAGCATTGCTTCTTCCAGCACATTGATTGGGGACGACTGGAAAACAGAGAAATTGAGCCACCATTTAAACCTAAAGTGGTAAGATATTAATGAACATCTCATAATTATTACTACATTAGATGTTTTGATTTCATGTATTTATACAGTCTATAAGGCAATTTGTTATTGTTATTTATAGTGTTCTACTTTAATACCACATGTAAATAGAAGTTAATCAAGTTTTGCAGCATTCTTCATTTATATTAGATTACATTTATCTTCCTCTCATACACTAATTATAATACAGAACATACCTTTCAGAATATATTTTGACACTAAAGAACCACCGTGTATTCTACTCCTCTAAGTCCTCTGCATTACCATCTTTATCACTGATACTTCCCAATAAAACTTCCTTTTGTCATTAAGGTTAATTCCATCCATGCACAGATCATGTATCTAATAGTATTTCTCTGTAAAGCCATGCCTCTACCAGTATAATGCATGGCACTGACATTATTTATTAGATTACTACCAAGGAAATTGTTTTAGCCTTTTCCTTGAACTATTTAAAATGTTATCTACTGCCCTTTATAAACTTTCTAACTGTACCAACACAAGCCAAGGCCAGTAGCCAATTGCCAGCCCCACCTAATTGTCTACCTGCCCTATAGATACGTACAATTTTTAGACATGAAAACTGCTTGGGATCCAATAGAATTTGCAGATGGTCTGTTGAAGCTGCCATCCTGTGTTGTCATACATTCCCAGATAGACAGACAGTAATATAAATGGGTAGTTCACCTTTAAATTAACTTTCGCTCTGAATGGCCAGTTCTTACCAACTTTTCAATTGGTCTTAATTTTTTTATTTGCATAGTTTTTTTTAATTATTTGTCTTTCTCTTCTGACTCTTTCCAGCTTTCAAATGGGGGTCACTGACCCCAGCAGCCAAAAAATTATTGCTCTGTGAGGCTACAATTTTACTGTTATTGTTACTTTTATTGCTTATCTTTATATTTAGTCCTTCTCCTATTTATATTCCAGTCTCTCTTTTTAAACCAATGCCTGATATTGGACCCTAGCAACCCAGATAGCTGCTGAAATTCCAAACTGGAGAGCTGCTGAACAAAAGCAAAACAATTTAAAAACAAAATAATGAAAAATGAATAGCACTCTTTACATCATACTGAACAATAATTTAAAGGTAAACAGCCCCTTTAAAAACAATTCAAAGTGCCCAAATAAATCAGGGTATATGTGGCCATCTTAGTTGACAAAGTTGCATAATGCAAGTGGATATCTGCAAAAATCAGGTGTCTTTACTTGTGCCTGTCTACTTATTAACTAGCACTATGTACTATAAATGTATTTATTTCATTTTCCAACTTGTTCTGCCCACAGAAATCTGCAGATGATTGGAGCAATTTTGACAAGGAGTTCTTAAATGAAAAACCCAGATTATCAAGTTCAGAAAGAACGTTAATAAACAGCATGGATCAAAATATGTTCAATAATTTTTCATTTGTAAATCCCAAAATGGAAGCAATTGTATCCTGAGAGATCTCCATTCTGAACTCATGGCTGAAAAAGACATTTCTTTTAATCTGTGAACATTGGAAAGGCCCTGCAAATGTCAATGCAAATCGATATCATTGTATAACACAAATACAGTTTTGTATATTTTTAAGTACAGGTTATATTTGTGGGTGCTAAATGGTGTAACTATCTTGGTTTGGTTAGAAGAGGGCAGGACTTTTCTTACTGCAGAAACGACGCCTCCTTGATTATCAAAGCAGGCTTTACCCTTGACCTGTCCTTCAAAATTATCCCCAAAAATTCTATAATGGCATTATTTTAGACCCCCTACATATATGTGATTAACACACCTTGTCTATGTCTTTAAGGTATATATATATTAGTCTTCTTCTAAAAATGTATATGTTCTCCGGAAAGGGGTATGTTCTATATAGTCATTTTTAGTTTTCAGTGGTGTCTGGAAATTTGACATAGCATTGGTATCCAATGATCTCAGTTTTGGTTCATCAGATAAACAATGAAGCTGAAAATCATTATTGCCATACCTCATAGTTGTACAGGTTTAATAAGAACAGTGCTAAAATATAGGTGGGATTTGACATTTAAAGTTGCATAGGAAAACAATATGCGGCTAAAAAAATGGTATTTAGCATTAAGTATAGTGTGTACCTATAAAATGCTTGTAAATAAAAGTATGTTGCTATTTTAACCCTATATATTAAATTAATTTATTCCCCAAGGTATCTGCATACAAAAGAGACCAGTGCGTTGCATCTTAATTTTGATACGATTTTGTTAATTCTGCACCCAACTGCAGAAAATGATATACTAATGATACAAATGAAATACTTAACAACAAAAATGTCCTTTTGAGATGAAAGAAGAATTTAAGAATAGATATATCTAAGGATCAAACGATACATACAATCTCTTTGCAACATGTAAATGATTGTGTGCCCAAGGAAATGCATATTTATGAGCGTGCATGCGTGTGTGTGTGTGTGTACTTAAAATATGCTTTATAAACACAATACGGTCAAACTTAGAATAAATGAGAATGTGGTAAACAATGTTGTAAATTTAATATAAATAAATTACACCCTGCCACAGAGCAATGAAATCACTAGCACAATACCATTAAGGCCAAAAATCAGGAAATCACTATAGTCTGCAATGTACTTCTAAGCAAAGGCCTCTCATACTGGGGAACACTGAGACGCACTTTTTCTTCCCCAAAACTGGGGGGGGAAAGTTAGTGCATCTTATACGACGAACTGCCTCTTCCTCTATGTGCCGCAGCTCTCTGCTGCATCCTCGCCTTATAAAAGCACAGAAGCAGCTGGGAGCCGCGGCACAGAGAGGAAGACATCACGGGAGCCGGAGGCCGCTGGAGGGAGGTTAGGGGGGAAATGGAAGGTGCTTGGGGCCCTCGGGGAAGCTGAAGAATGCTGGGGGTGCTGTGGGGGAGCTGGAGGATGCTTGGAGGCCCTGGGGGACGCTGAAGGATACTTGGGGGGGGCCCTGGGGGAAGCTGAAGGATACTTGGGAGGGCCCTGGGGGAAGCTGAAGGATGCTTGGGGGGGGCCTGGGGGAAGCCTCATTATATGCGAGCCCAGAGACAATTAATTTTATACAGTTGATATAAAATATTTTACTACAGTATTTGGTTCAGAATCTTTTTTTTCTAGATTTTCCTCCTTTAAAATTGGGTGCGTCTTATAGGGCGAAAAATACGGTATATTGCACATAAGATATTCATTCATTTTATCTTGCCAAACTAACTGGTAAGATGCATTAAAACTCTTCACTGCTCCTATGAATGAATACTTTAATCTTATTTTAGTTTATATTTACAAAGCTCATTGATAATCTTGATATAATATATAGTATTATAATTACTAGTATAGTACAATAAAATAAGCTATAGCAATAACATAAATGAATATGATGCAATAACATAAACACAAATTTGCTTCTCCAAAACTGCATCTAAGAGATGTACCTGTTTTTCTACATATATTGGTTTGTTTAAAAACCGTTAGTAAATTAAGCAAAGCATCTTGATTTGCCTACACCATACCATGTCGTTAGCATACAGTAGTTTCAGATTGTATCTGCAGTATATTTTCCATTGCAGTCTGATGTGTTTGTGGTATACAATGTGTGACGCCAGTGGGACATGTGCCTTCCTGTGGTAGATTTGCTCATCACTCTGTAGCATACGCTCAGTAAAGTAGATAACCTGACCGTGCAGAATGACTACTTTCCACCCATGCACATATGCAAACCATCAAGTCTTGCTGTGGGTTTGATAGACATCAACCTAATTTTCAGGCAGGTGTAACGATGTGGTACATGATTAGAGGGTCTCTTAAAACAAAAAGATATGGTTTGAGTTTGAAGTGATAAGGAAACTAAAAAAACTACTTTTTAAAATATTAATGTACATAAAAGTTACCTATAGGTCATATTGATGGTTTTTGCTTGATTGGGCTGCTTTTGTAAGTAATTGTTACTTGAAGTCCCTTAACCTGACTGTTTTGCCAACCTGACTGTTGCTTCAGGAACTTTTAAGGCAAAATTATAAATAGCATGGAAATACAATGTTATGATAGATGTAAAAAAAGGTTTAATTGTTTGTGTTAGTATCTCTTTAAGATTGCTTCCTGTGGTATGAAATCTAACACATTCATCAAGGCACTTTTTTTATTTGCTTTCGTCTTTCAGCAGACTGAAAGATGTGTAATTGTATTGATTAACAAAAAATATAGACCTGGACTGGGATACAAAATAGGCCCTGGCATTTAAAGTGCACAGAGGCCCAAACAGCACCCTACCAGCCCAATAAATAATGACTTTCTATGGCACCTTACAGAAGTCCTTCTGGCATAAAAACCTGGTAAGGTGCTTTATATGTATAAATAGTTTAGACATTTTTTATAACAGTGTGTTTTGCTTCCCTGCAAATTTTGCAAAACTGCAGAAATATTTGTAAAACCATGAAAAAAATTGCAAAATTGTGAAATTGCAAGCAAGACAATGGTCGTTTGTTCTCACACCATATGCACTGGAATCAATGTGTAAGGGCAGGGATCCCCAACTTTTTTTTTACTCATGAGCCACACGCAGATGTAAAAACTGTTGGTGAGCCACACAAGCATTAAAAAAGTTCCTTGAGGATGCAAAATAAGGGCTGTGATTGGCTATTTGGTAGCCCCATGTGAATTGCTAGCCTGCAGGAGGCTCTGTTTGGAGTAAAACTGTGTCTCTGTGCTTCCAAAATTTGCTTCCAAGCCAGAGATTTATAAATGGGCACCTGGGAGCAACATCAAAAAGGGAGGTGAGCCATTGGTTGGTTGGGAACCACTGTGTAAGGGAATAAAATACAAAGTTTATTTCATTAGTGTAAATAGTTAAACCTATGTGCAGGACCAGCCAGCAGGTGGCAAAAAGCGCATCTGAAAACATATATAAGGCAGTGCATTAGTGCACACTCTCTCTTTTAGCCAATGAAGAAAGGGGATAATATATGATGTCAGGGAGTCTGGGGATAGCCATCTCAGTAGTTATTTGGCAGGAAAGAGTAGGAAAGATGGCAGTAGTATGATCTTGTGGAGTTGGTGAGAGTTACCAGTAGGGAAGTCGAGCAGTTGAGGCTCCAACAAGGAGCTCACCCCCTTTATGGATCCAAACAAGCCGGGATTAGGTTACGTAGGGCCTAGTCTACCTGTACGCCAGGCTACCCCATACCTCCCAACTGTCTTTGTAATTGTGTTTGTAAATAAATTGTTCTGAGTTCAATGGCAGTAACTGTGGACTGCACTGTGGAACTACACAGAGATCTTGTCACGGTGGTGGGTGAGATGCTTGGCCGAATATCCCAAGGTGGGGGTACGGTACACCACCTAAATGCCCATTTTTTTCTCACTTCAAATGCATTAGAGTCAACAGGGCTCATTTATAAACAATGGAAAATTTGCACCTGGGAGTTAAAAAACAGTTTTGCCACTTGTGAAAATGCAGATTTCATCTCAAATCTGTATCAGCTAAACAAAACTTGCTCATCCCATGCCAGGCTGCATGTGAGCTTTAGCACTTGGATGCAATATTGAGATCAGGTATTTAAAGCTTTTTTATATGCCTTACCAAGGTAGGCAAACAAAATACTTCAGTACTTTTGCATATATACATACACAGATTTGATATTTCCTACAAAAAGCTATTTATAGCTTTTCCACGGCAGTCATTAGGATGCAACCCGTTGTGTTCTCAGTTTTACAGCCAGTGCAATAACACATAACATATCGGCGATAAGCTTTAAACAATCTACTAAAGGTAGGATAATAAAAGTTAATCTCTATTTCAATACTATCGGTTACACATTAGTACATATTTATATAGTATTTCTAACTGGGCCTCAGGAGCACCAATGAAAACACTCTATAGCAATAGCCCTAACATACTGACCTTTTCATCCACCACTGACATATTACACTTGCTTGCATCCTAGTTATCCAGTCATTTGTACATGTATAATATCGGTTTTAGAATTTCAGGAGTATTTAGTTGCAAAACAGATTGCAGCACTTTTATCCATACATCCAACAATATCTAGCAGAGGAATTAAATGATCACCCCTAAAGGTGGCCCTAAATACGCCCCACTACTCTAAAATTCTCCTACCTGTGCCTGCCCCCGAAAGAATTAAATGTGCTCGGGCGTAGGCAGATGTAGCCGATATGTGCCAAAAATGCGGATATCAGCTACATGTGCCTGCAGCCAAGCGTATTCAAAGCTTCTCGGTACATGCACAGATAGGAGGATTTTACATCATAATTTATATTAGATGGTATGTTTTTACATCTTGCAAAACACTGCATACGTTTGCAGAGCTATATAAATAAATATGATAGATACAGAATCTCTTATTACTAGTTGATGAGCACCTAGAATCAGATGAATACTGTAAGTTGTTTTCTTTCATTCATTTTAACAGACCCTATGGTAGAACACAACTGATGGTTTGCCTAGTCTACCTAAGTGCCAGGTAAGGCTGTGCCCAGTTCAGGTGACAGATTCCAGCCTTTGATGGGTTAAGTAACACATAATTATAGATTGCAACAGTATATTTAAAAAGCTTTAAGAATGCAGTTTGCAAGAATTGTGCCTAGTTAAAGCCACATGTA
Organism: Xenopus tropicalis; assembly: GCF_000004195.4. Lineage (NCBI taxonomy): Eukaryota > Metazoa > Chordata > Amphibia > Anura > Pipidae > Xenopus > Xenopus tropicalis. The sequence goes on from NC_030679.2 coordinate 84,225,519, forward strand.
ATGACACTAATGACTGCACTTAATTGTACACAATATACTCACTATAATTGACAGTTTTACAAAGCACAACTCTCAATACCATGTCACATTATAAATTAATTAATGTACATGTTACACGAGTTACATTGTACAGTATATGACTATGTCCATGTAGTGTTTATGTTCAGGGCTGAACATAGACATACGGATCTGTGTGTTTGTAAATAACCCTTATGCTATTAATTAACTGCCTTATAAGCATTGAGCCTACTTGTTAAATGCACCCACTAGCATTGTAGTTTAGTGGATCATTTAATGATTGCAGCCAGTGCTCCCTCCTATCCGTGCACCAGCATATATAACAGCTTGTGAAAAGTACAAGAAGTGCATATGCTTACATATAATTTAGTATTGGTTTGGACCACTTCTGCTCTGCGCATGCAGCTTTTAAAATGTACCGATAAAAAAAACGGGTGCATACAACATAAAAGTAACTGAACCTTGATTAAAAAAAATTATTCCCATGTGTGTTTTGCTTCAGCTTACTACCTTTATGTCCCTGTGGTCTGGCAGCATTTGCCCACCGCATTATCATCATCACTGCTGCCTACATGACTAGATGAGGTTCCCACACCAGGCACTATGCCTCCATGTGCCCATGGAGCAGGCATTGACCTAAATCTGCTACTAAACCTCTGCCATCCCCAACTCCTCAAAAGACTGACAGAACATGACACTGGCCCCCTCGCTATGTTTGGTGATTTGATGGTATACACCTTTCTGTTACTGGTGGCACAGTTTGCAAGCATTTGGTTATTTTGATTATCACATTTATTTATAAAGCACTGACTTTGTCTACAGTGATGTACATAAGTTGATATATAGCTGATATTCAGACTAAATAAGTAGGTATTGAGAGCTTACAGTCTAAGAGTGAGGGGAGACACAAGGTATACAATTTGTAGTATTATTTCAAAGAAATATTAAGATCATAGCTTTTAAAGAGGAAATAACTGGTGTTTTCCACGTGTCCCGCCCCCAGTGGCCACCCTAGGCCCGTCCCTTTCCGGGCCTGGCTCCATGGGTTCTTACCCTAACTGGTATTGTTTGTTCTGCTCTCATGTGGAAAAATTAGATAAATATGTCTCCAGGAAGCAATAGCTTAAATGTGTTTTAAAGCCCCTCAGATAAAGGCTAATTAATCCTGCTGTGTGATTTGTAATCTGCGTGGCAGATGGGGAGATTAGTCGCCGCGCGACAAATCTCCCTTGTCGCGGGTGACTAATCTCCTCGAAATGCCATCCCACCGACGAGAATGTAAATCTTGAAAGGAAACTTCGACGATTTTGGCGCCGCATAAGCGTTCCCACCAACAATTTACATTCTAGCCGGTGGGATGGGTTTTTGGGGCGATTAGTCACGGGCGACTAATCTCCCCGTCTGCCAGGCCCTAAATGTATACCTAGATTTCCTGCTACACAGCAAGACAAAAAGGAATTACAGGAAATAAAATAAATCTTATGTTCCTGAAACAACACTACTTTATAGATATTACTTTCTGGTGCAAGTACATTTGTTTATCTACACAGCTCTCTTCCTTCTTGTCAGCTATCAGTTTAAAAATCTAAAAGAGCACTTTTATATTCATTTTTTCAGTTAATGTATCTAAAATGAATATGCAATAAAATAAAGTGCTGAGGCACAATTATAAATTTCTTTGTAGGGATAATTGTATTAGGCAAGAAATGTTCACGATCATAGCTGACCTATTGATACATAATTGATATCATAATTATAGTGCAGAAAATGTAGTTGTTGCACAAGAACACCAGAAGTTTTGATGTTCCTAATGGAAACCTTATTAAAGTAATACAGGTATAGGACCCATTATCCAGAATGCTCGGGACCAAGGTTATTCCGGATAAGGGGTCTTTCCGTAATTTGGATCTCCATACATTAAGTCTACTAAAAAAAATCAATAAAACATGAATTAAACCCAATAGAATTGTTTTGCATCCAATAAGGATTAATTATATCTTAGTTGGGATCAATTCCAAGGTACTGTTTTATTACTACAGAGAAAAAGGAAATCAGTTTTAAAATTATGAACCATTTGATTAAAATGGAGTCTATGGGAGACAGGCTTTCCGTAATTCGAAGCATTCTGGATAATGTGTTTCCGGATAACGGATCCAATACCTGTACTTCTAAATGATCTGCTTCATCTTTAGCTTAGTGCTATTCTTTTCACAGACACTAAGGGGAGACAAAGCCTTACAAACCTCAAAGCATTGCATTTCCAGTAAACACAGAGCTGGGTTAAAAAGCATTAATAAAACTCTAAGTATTGTAACTCTTACACCAAAAATGTTTCTTAGCTCAAATTAGATTTTCTAAACATACAGTACCTTTTTAACTTTGAATCACTTTGGTCTTTGAATTGATTTAGTGCCTTTTCTAGAATTATCAGGGTTGCAGAGAAAGATTGTCTTACCAAAACCTGAGTGTAGATAGATGATAGATAGACAGACAGACAGACAGATAGTGGCCCTGACTGAGCTCCTACAGAAATTGGAGATGTGCACAAGGTCTTTTATACATCTCTCCAAGAACATAATGTCTTTGAGAACATCTGCTCAGTGCAGACAGAGCTGCCTATGCACAGTTGTGATATGTGAAGTCTTTCTGTGTTATTGAGTAGCTTTTAAAGACATGGCATAAGAGACTCAATGGAATTTTAGTTCTACCAGCACCAGCCCTTGAAACTTAATATTCATTTTAGCACTGTTCAATTTGGTAGTAATAAATAAACAAAATCCATCAAAAAGAGTAATTATTTAATATACCTTATGAACTTTATCACCGGGAATAATAATTACACACTTGGATACATTTAACAAACATCAGGAATAACTTTGTAGACACACGTACAACTTTTAACGTTTTACTTTACATTTATACATTATAGTATAATGTCAAAATGATACATTTTACCTATTATTCTTTTTGTATATTTAAATTGTAAAGTGGTTTACAGAAATCATTCTCATTAGTCCCGGTATCACTGGAGCTTAATCTAAGGTCTATATCTCATTCGCAAGTTTATCAGGAACCAATTAACTTGTATTTAAAATATGGGAGGAAACTCACACAGTACAGGGAGAACATGCAAAAATCTTGCATGTAGTGCCCTGGCTGGAATATACCAGTAAACTTGGACCCCAGGGTAGTGCTAACCTAAGTGCCACAGTACTGCCCAATGTAGCAGCCAAAATTATACACAGAAAAAATATTTATTTAAACCTTGTAGAAGCTTTAATGCATTCTGCTCAAAATAACTATTGTACCTATGATTAATCATCTTGTCTCTGAATTCTCTTGTCTCAAATTCTGTTCCTTGTGTAAAAGTATAAGTTATCTGTCAGTTAAAAAAATTTGTGACCTGGAATGTGGATGATGGAAAACACTGCCTACAACCATATCTCTATATGTTACTGTGCAGTCTGGACATTAGACAAAAATGTTTTAATAGGTCTTCTCTTTATAAAAGAACTAATAAATTATTATTTTTTTAAATTTACATTTTTTTTTTTTTTACACAGAAGAATAAATAAAATACCCAAATGGCAGTGTTCAAGCACATCTTAGGCTAATGCCAGTCAAAGAGAAACAAAGACCCCAAAACCACCATGCTGCTTTCTATTGAGTATAATGGAAACCATCCGTCATCTGCCAGTACCAGCATAGAAAGGTGGTTTCCATTATACACAATAGGAGGTGACAAGGGTGGCTCCAGGAGTGTCTATGTTGACATAAACCTAAAAGCATGACAACAACAATTAATCTAGAATACTATAGGAAAAAAAGTTAAAAAACTATTAAGTAATATATTAAGGAGATACAATATAAAATGATTATAAGGTTCCAAAGTGATACTAATCTGTAGAAGCAACCTGCTCTTAAACAATACTCACCTTAAAATTAGTATGATAGAGACAGTTGTTACCTGGTCACAATTACCCTAGTTACCAGGCTGTGTTTGGAATACCTTACCAGAAAATAGATAGGAGAAGCCATGAACAAAAGCCATAAATAAATAAATAGAAATAATAGTAACAATACAAAAGTCTATCCATAGAACAAATCTTAAGGGGCACAATAAGAATTAGAAGCCACAAGCAAAGATTGCTTGCATTATGTCTAAGAATATCAACATACTAAAAGTTCCTCTGAAAAAATTCTGAGAATGAGCCTTCTATTTTATGTAAATAATGCATGATTTAGGGGCACACTTTCACATCTCCAGTAGAAGCAAGATTATATATCTGATCAGATCCATGCAATTTTGAAAATAGGTATTGCTCATAATTTGTCTCCAGCCTCCTGTGTTAAGCTGTCAATTAAACTCCCATAATCCTCTGCCAGCCTGCATGTTTCTAAGGATGGTGGGGCAGCAGCCAAATAGTCATTAGAGAGCCAAGGCTTGACGCTGCTAATTAGATGTTATTAAACTCTTGTCTGTGCTAGCAACCACCATCTATTTTAGTCAGGCTTAGTCATGCATGCACTAAAGAAGATTTGTCCTTGAAAGAGAAGCATTTGGATTCAGAGGCTTTTTGTCTGCCAAGGAAGTTGCATAAGTTTTTTTTTCCACTGCAATGGAATTTAAATTAGGGCACTGTATAAAATACAGCTCAAATGGTTTTGCTCTTGGAATAGCCATATAAATTAATTTATTAGTTCCTGGCTAAGACTTTTTAATCACAGTGCTTACAGCCCATACCACCACTTACTTACAATATATGTATCTACATGTGTATGTATATTTTTATTTACAGGTCTGGACTGGAAATCAAAATAGCCCCTGGCATTTCAAGTACACAAAGGCCAAAACAGCCCCCCGCAAGCTCAATAAAAAGTGACTGTTTATGGCACCTTACAGCAGCCCCTCTGGCATTTGCCAGAATCCACAGATTGTCAGTCTGGGCCTCTTTTTATAATGCTGTACATGCAATTTACAGAAGAACAATGAATTATTGGAACAGGGTATGTATTACAATAATACATACAAAAATACAAAAAAAAAAATGCGTAAACAATTATGTGCTACAGTATGCAATCTTAATAATACCATGACATAAAAGCCTAATGCTCCCCTGGCTATGCCAGTTTTGTCCCTGTCTCCAGCCTGAAAATAACTGATTATTCATTATACAGCTGAGCTAAGGATCGTGTCACATTGCCTCTCCATTGTCTGTAAAATCAAGCTCATGTAGTATAAACGTGATATAATTATTATGTTACACAGCACTCTGCTGAATTTGCTCATCGTTCACATAACTAGGAAATATATCATAGGTCACTTTTCTGCTCACAGCAAATCTGCAAGCAACTGCACCTGAAACAGAGTAGCTTGCACTGCATTCACCACAGATAGATGATAAATAGATAGATAGATGATAGATAGATGGATAGATGGATAGATGGATAGATGATAGACAGAATTCCTTTTGTGTTAGAACAGAAAGCCAGCTTCCAGCTCCTATAGATTGTGTATATGTGTGTGTTTTTTCAGTTACCCCAGTACTGTGAGTTAAATTATACTTTCAAAAAAATATGTGTTCAAATAATGAAAATACATACTATACAGTATATTACTGTGATGACTTTACACGATAAATACTCATCACTCATCACATTTCCAGTCCTTATCTTTATAAGGGTCATTGATTATATTTTGGGGGTCTTATCATTGAAGAACATTGTACTGGTATATAATATGTTCCATATGAATAGTGGTATATAGGGACTGATGTTCCCCTCTATTGTAAAATATAAGAATATTAAGTGTTACCAAGGAGTTCTATGACCTTACAAAATCAGAAGGCTGCAGGCTTCTTGAACTATTATTTTACAGCAAGGGGTATGTTATTCTTTATAATACACAACTTTGGTGAGACATGCAACATAAATTGGGTTGCCACCTGTCTGGTTTTGACCCGAACAGTCCAGTTTTCAGTAGGGATGTCAAGGTCAAAAATACATACCCAGTTTTCCCAATTTGTAACACAGATTGACACAGTGATTGGCCAATCACCGATCTCCACACCATAGCCCTGCGCCTGTGCCATCAAGCACTGCCTCCCTGCTCAGAGTTCCCGGGCAGGAGAGCTGGCAACCCTAGACATAAATAGCATCATTTGGCACCAATTAGAGTGAATTTGTTTACTAAGCTTTATTTATCAGGATATAATTGAGCAGAAATTGATGGCTTTTGAGTATCAGAATGATTTCCAGTGGGATTCAAACTACTCTTGGTTTAGATTATTGTTGTTTTCTTTCTCTCTTTCTTTCTCTCTTTTTATCTCTTTTGCTCCCTTTCTCTCATTTCTCTTATTCTCTTTCTTGCCTTTGTTTACTTTTCCCTCTCATTACTTCTCTTTCTCCCTTTCTTTACTTTTCTCCTCTTTCATTTAAGATTGATGCTGGAAGAGCATATACAAATTACCCAGTAAAAGAGGCAGACTGTCCAGCCAAGGCAGCACACAAAGCAGCACATTTTTGTTGGCGGTTATTTCTTTCTGTGTGTGGAACAGGGAGAGCTTGATACGTGTGTTTTGTCACATCACCACCTCAGAGCTCACCGAGAATGCTGAGTAGTGCTGCATTCATTAAATCAAACCAGGCTGGTTGGTATCTGTTGGAACAGAGGGCCTGTGGGGAAATGTTACAGCTTCATTGCTCAGCAGGAATACAGCCAGTATCAATCATGTAATGGTATTTTCCTTGCTAGAAGCTATCATTTAAAGGTGAACTATTACATTAATACAACTTTTTTTTCATATAACCTATCTATATGGTTTGCAGACATGCATGGAAGTATTTCCGTTCCATGACAAAACATAGTGGGGTTGATTCACTAAAGGGCGATAAAATGAGCGCTATTTATAGCATGCATTAAAAATTTTAGCACTTCTTATTTTTTGTGAATTAACGCTTGATTCACTATTTAACTCGTGATGAGCGTTTTTCTTGCGTTAATTTTCACCGTGTGCGTTATTTCCCGCTGCACACGATATATTTCGCTGCTTGCTATATTAGCACACGATTTTACGCACGTAAGCATTACTTTCAGAAAACTAATGTTCTGAAAATTACCATTTCCCTGAAAACTGGAGGATGCATCACTCTAGGGCCAACACATACTTGAAAAAATCCCACTGCAAAGTCCTTGTTGTGTTGCCAAAAGCTCACGAACCACAAGTTTAAGTACTGCCTGCCCCAAGTAGGTGTTAATATTCGCACAGACTAATGCGATATTTAGTGCATTTAACGCTTCATATGTGTTTGTGAATCATGCGTTAGTATCATTTCTATGCACGAATTAACGCAATGCGAGGTAAATAACGCATTGCGATAGTGCGGGTTTTTTTGCATACAGTATACCTATGACATACATGAAATACTTGCAGCATTTCCTATTACTCTTTAGATATTCCTACAGATGTATGTCAATACAGGTATGGGATCCGTTATCCGGAAACCCGTTATCCAGAAATTTCCAAATTACGGAAAGGCCATCTCCCATAGACTCCATAATAAGCAAATAATTCAAATATTTGAAAATGATTTCCTTTTTCTCTGTAATAATAAAACAGTACTTGTACTTGGTCCCACCTAAGATAGAATTAATCGTTATTGGAGGTGTTTAAACAATTTTTAGAAGATTTAAGGAATGGAGATCCAAATTACAGAAAGATCCCTTATCCAGAAAACCCCAGGTCCTGAGCATTCTGGATAACCTGTCCCATATCTATACTGCACTTTAGAGCACAATGGGATCTGAGCTAAATCCAGCAAGACCTTTAGGAAAAGATGATATTAAAACAAATTGAATGAGATATATAAGAGGGACATACATTATTTTGTCTGTAAAAAAGAAAACTGTAAACCACTGATTATATATACTGAGAATTAGGGGAAGGCTATCTCCCACAGACTCCATTATAAGCAAATGATTCTAATTTTTTAAAATGATTTCCTTTCTCTCCGTAATAATAAAACAGTAGCTTGTACTTGATCGTAACTGAGTTGCATGAATCCATTTTGATGCCAAAACAATCCTATTATTTAATGTTTAAATGATTTTATAAACAAGGTAAAGTATGGTGATCCAAATTATAGAAAGATCCCTCATTCAGAAAACCTCAGGGCCCAAGGATTCTGGATAATACATCCTATACTTGTATAAATAACAACTTCTCCAATGTTTACCCGGAATATACATATTCTAAGCCACATCATTAGCTTCTAAATAATACAATGCTCTTGAGGCTTTTTTGCTTATACAATTACAGGCTCATGAATAGAAGTGAGACAATGGAGGATAGAGACAGCAAGTCATACTGCAAAATCTCTAGTACCTATCATTACTCCCCTGGAAGGACCTAAATTAAGTATTCTTAAGCTTTACTGGTGTTCTGAGAAGCAGTTTTCCTGATAATTTCTGCTGTTTTTAGCAGTTTTGTCCCAGCCATGAAAATACTTGCAGAAGCTAAATGTTATATTTTAATGTGCTGTCACCTGTTGTATAGTAATCTTTAGCAAGTTCTGTAATGATAGTAAGAAATCAGACGAATTAAATTGTTGTTGTTCATTTTCTCACTATATATTTGTAATGGACAATAAACCATGGCTTTTCAATAATGCTTTGCCGTCTGGAATATATCTAGGTCATATTAAAACTTCCTGTTTTACATCAAGAACGTGACAGTATGTATCTGTGTCATCTGACTCTCCATGACCAACATTTGACCTCCAAGGCCATTTATTCAATACAGCTACATAAATATTATGAAATATTTAAACAGATCTATAGGGACACCTAGCAATTTTGGTATTTGTTGACATTTAAGATTAGCACTATACCAAGCTTAATATTCTTATGTTTTTGGAAAGTAATTGTAAAACAGTCTTTAAACACTTATCACTTTGCAATAGGAAATAATAGAGATGTAAAGTAGTGGGATCTGTAGTAACCTTAAGAAAGATGCAAATGTATTTCTAAAATGTTGGATAAGGAAATGGCAAGAGCTCTATGGAACTATCTGGTCATGCATCTAAATTTCATCATTTTGTATATTACATACCGTATATACTCGAGTATAAGCCGATCCGAGTATAAGCCGAGGTACCTAATTTTACCTAAGAAAACTGGAAAAACTTATTGACTCGAGTATAAGCCTAGGGTGGGAAATGCAGCCGCTACTGCTAAGTTTCAATAATCAAATTATTTAATAAAAGGACACTCACAAGTGCTTACATGACTACCATATTAATAAACACAAGATATGGGCTGGAAAATGAGGCGCATCCAACCTAAGATAACCATATGCAAGGTTGTACACGTTAATATCTCATTTAATTTTACATACATATTGAAATTGTGATGTGTAAATTTGTTATTTAATTCTTATATAGTTCCGTATACTTTTTGGGGTGAGTGATGTAGAATCACAAGTTTTAGTTTATCTAGAAACTCCGGCTCCATAACTGCAGCCTGAAAGGGAAACAAAATGTACTTCCTAGAGCATGCAAATGCAGGGAAATATATATATATTCACATGTATAGATGTTATCCCAAAATTTTATGTGCAGTATTCTGAATGTCTATAACGTGGCAGTAAAAGACATAGCACATAAAAGGATTAAACTGAACCTGTACTGGGCTCTGAAATGGCAGTGAAAGGGAAGGTGATAGGTTAAGATTGTAAGCTCCTTCCAACATGCATCATACCAATATAGCAACTGGAGCCCACTTTGCCTCAGGAGTCTATGAAGGAGAATAACAGTATGACAGCTCCCTTAACCATAAATAAACACAAACCTACAAACAAACAGCTTTCTACAATTTAATAAATATAAGAGGGACCAGTAACCCCACCCCCAAGCAGTGATATCCAAATGCCAAGACAGCAACCATACCACAACAACGAGTTCCTTATAGTTATATTACTACCAATGTGTAACTTACAATTTTCCTCTTCTGTGTCTTCGCCCAAAAAGACAGCCAGCTCTTCCAGACATGCTGGACTCCATGTGCGCCGTAAGTTTCAGCGTCGCGTAACCATGGATACCGAATAGTAGCGTACAGCAGTAGTGTAAGTAGCGAAAGCGCTCCCTGCGCTTTAGATTAGACAAATATGCCCCGAGGGGGGGTTGCGTACAGCAGTAGTGTAAGTAGCGAAATCGCTCTCTGTGCTTTAGATTAGACAAATATGCCCACGGGGCGGCAGGGGGGGGTTGTGCTTGTCCTCCAGAGCGCCGAACGAACGTCCCCGGTGGGTGGGGGTGCGAGCGAGCGCACGTCCAGGAGCGCAGAACGTAAACTACCATATATACTCGAGTATAAGTCGAGGGTGCCTTTTTAAGCACATTATTGGTACTGAAAATCTCGGCTTATACTCGAGTATATACGGTAGTTAAGTTGGGTGGAAAAAAATACATCAAGTTTAACTCCAAACAAACTCCAGTGCACAAATACACACAATTATACAGACTTATCTATATACTAATATATATATATAACATATTATATAAAAACTATATATACCACATATCTATACTAACTCTAGATCTTAAGATTACAATAGCCTTGGATATTAAGCTTTCACAAGAAATCATCCAATCCACTCTTAAAGGCATTATTAGAATTTGCCATCACATCATCACCTACGCTGCTTCAAATGAAAGTTCCGTTATTGTAATCTAAAGGTGTGGCCTGTGGTGTGTTTATCATTTCTATGGAAAAAAAATCATCCCCCTATAATCCCCTCTAATGTCCTTGTAAAGAGTAATCAAGTTCCTTCACAAGGGTCTCTTTTTCCAGAGAAAACAACCCCAACCTCAACAGTCTAACTTCATAGTTTAAATCTTCCATCCCCTTTACCATTTAATTGCACATCTTTACACTCTCTCCAGCTCATTAATATCCTTCTTAAGGACTGAAGCCCAAAACTGCACTGCATACTCAAGGTGAGGCCTTACCAGGGAAAAAAATGAATACTTAAAGATTTAAAAGATTTTACAATGGTTTGGCTTATTATTCTTCTTTGAAATACTTACTGCCAGGATCGCTTTGAGGCACCAGTGGACCAGACAAGTTTTTTTTTTATTGTTGGGCCCTCAAGAAATTTCTGATAAAGCTACCCCAGGCAGGTGAACGTAAAACTAGGCAATGAAAAAATGGTCTGTGCTGGTCTGTGCTGGACATCAGTCAAACATCAGTCAAACATCAGTCAAACATTAAAAAGATCTGATTATGGACCCCCTGGTGCTGGTGGACCCTGACTTAATTCCTCTTTTGTCCATTTACAATATTAAAACTGCACAAGATTAAATGTCATTTTGCTATGGTTTATTTAAAGTGATGTGAGTACCTACCAAATCATTGACTATCTGGAACACTCTTTCTTTGTTTTATACTTCACAGCACCATATCGGTTTCATTTCCTTAGTTATATAGGGTTTTAAACCTGTTATCATTTATAAAGATGCAGTTTCAGAGAACTAAGTATTTACAGTAAGATATTAAACTGTTAAAATCCTTCATTATTTGGTGGAAGAAAGCACATGGGAAAAGCTTTTAGCAAGTCATTATTGCTCCACTTATATTCACAGCTAAATGACAAGGAGGCAGAACATAAACTCTAATGAACTCTCTGATTGTTTTATTGAGGTCACCAGACAATGCTACTTTCTAGATTAGCAGTCTAGGCAGATGGTTTTCCAAAAGCCCAGTGCTCCAATTCCGCTTCATGATAAAGGCATTCTGCCTAAATGGTAATGCTATATTCTAAAGGTGAGTATTTCTTTCTCTGGTATAAATTAGTAGTTAAACTAGTAAGGGACTAGTAAAACATACATAAGGTACACCTTTTCTAAATAAAGGTGTAATAAATTAGATCTTCTGACATAAGCTGCTTTGTCATGCTCCTGATGGTAAGAAAGGTGGGTGGCCATGCACTGCTGTCACTCAAACACTGGTGGTTGGAGAAAGGCTGGCGAGTACTACACACCAAGGCAAATTAACAACTTGCTTTGTCATTTAATATTACTTATTAGAGTATTTTTAAACAAAGATGCAGAATACTACATAACCTAGTTACATAGCATGTAACAGGGGGGACATTTCCTAAACATAAGTTAACATTTTATTCTTGATTATACTACACTTGAACAAATAGTTAATAGTTTCTTTAAAAGGTTGTTCAAATGTTTAAAGTCTGCACTTTTTTAACTCAACCAGGCAAAAAGTCAAATGAATTCATAAAACAATACCTTATTTAGTTACAGTGACATTGGGCCACCAAGTTACAAACAAATGTATTATTCTAAAACACACAAGCCTTCATGTCTACAATATACAAAAGACTCCAGAGGTTAGTTCTTGACAATGTATACTGTTTAGCTAGCAATTCATTTTCCAACTGCCCCAGTGACCATTGGGGTATGTGATGGCACTACTAAGTGATTCAGATGATCAAACTCTAGTGTAAATTAAAACATAGTTGACCGGCCAAAAGTGGCCAAAGGTACAGGTAACCTGAATGTCTGTTACTGGCCAGCTCTGAAATGGACCACCATTCGATAGAAGAATCCCCACCCTACCAGGACAATTAGCAGCAAAGATTGAAGAGTAAAGTATTAATATGAAGAGCCACAGTATTCCATTTAGTTAAGATGAACAAATGAATACTATTAGGGGAATGACACATGGGGAGATCTGTCGCCAGCAGTAAAAATGCATCGATTCAGCTTAATCATGAGAAAATGCAAATGAATCGCCTTATATAATGTCATTTACTTGTGGCAATTCAAATGTTAACTAAGGGGGAGAAATCTGTCACCTGCAGTAGCGCATTTTTACAGAGGGTGACAGATCTTCCTGTGTACCGTTGCTCTTACCTGTAAAATATCTGCAGTGTTTACTTACTTAGGGCAAATTAGATTAGAAATAAGATTTTTCACCCCCAATTAAATCTGCATTACTGCGGGATACAAATCTCCAAAAATTTCTTGCCATAGCATAACATTAGGATCACCTCAAGTAAAACATATTACACAGGGCTTAATCACAGGAATATGCAAAAAGAGGCAATTTCCTATAATTAAGCCAGATCACCCAGTTCTATGTTTCACTTACAGAAATCCTAATGTTATTGCAAGGTTTAACCATGGGCAATAAATCTTACCATATGCCATTGCCCCCAATGCTACAGCTATTGAAATGACTCTATGCCCGCTGGTTTGAAAACTATGATCACTGTTAAAATGTTATAATATGTAATAGAATAATGTGTAATAATAATGTGTAATAGAATTTAAACTGCTACTTTGCCACATGTGCAATGGTTTGTGCCCTTATTGGGTTACAGATCTTCCTTGCTATTGTGCAATATAAATGGAGCTAGAATACGGATATGCTTGTTTCGCACATGGGCAACAAATCTTTCGTATGCCATTGCCCTGAATGCTACAGCTATTGAAATCACTTTATGCCCACTGTTTTGAAAACTATGATCACTGTTGAAATGTTATAATGTGTAATAAAATTAAGACTGCTACCTTGTCACATGTGCAAAGGCTTGTGCCCTTATTGGGTTACAGATCTTTCTTGCTATTGTGCAATATAAAGGAAACTAGAATACTCATATGTTTGTTTTGCATTAAAAATACTTGCCCTTTATTCAAAAAACAATTTGGTTTAAAAAAAAAAAAAAATAGATTACCTTAGTTTATCCCTGGATACCTGAGCACATCCTGTGTGGTGTTGCTCTTTCATCCTGTTGACAAACATTTATTACGTAAGTTGGATTCCTTATCCCAAAGGATGTGTGTGTGTGTGCGCATCATTATATGCCATTGCATGATGTAAATGCAAAACAAATGTCAAATAATTTAGTTGCTATTTTTTACTTACATAGGTCAAGTGGCCTTTAAGTCACACTTTGACCCTTAGGAAACTGTGTACAGGGGTTAGGTTCACTAAGGAGAGGGCTTAAATATAAACATAGAGTGCAAAGTATGGCTTTGGGCTACAAAAGTTTCTCTGGTTAAAGGGATACTGTCATGATTTTTATGGTATACTTTTCATTTCTACATTACACTGTTTAAATAGCAAATAATTCACTCTACCTTTTAAAGTTTTATTCTTGAACCAACAAATACAACCATCTCAGTGTATTGTGCCTGAGTCTGAGCTTTCAGAAGGAGCTAGCGCTACATATTAGAACTGCTTTCAGGTAACCTATTGTTTCTCCTACTCCCATGTAACTGGAGGAGTCTCAAGCCAGACTTGGATTTCTTACTATTGAGTGCTATTCTAATATCTACTGGGAGCTGCTATCTTGCTACCTTCCCATTGTTCTGGTGATTGGTTGCTGGGGGGGGGGGGGAAAGGCCGGGGGTGACATCTCTCTAAAGCTGGCCATACACGCACCGATAATATTGTACAAAACCTTGTTTCGTACGATATTCGGTGCATGTATGGCAACTTGGCGAGGCGACTGATATTGCAGAAGGCTGCAGATATCGGACGACTCGGCAATCGGGCAGGTTAAAAGATTTTGATCGGGCCCCGTTGAAGGCGCCCGAGCAAAATCTATGTTCAGGGCTGAATCAGCAGAAGGAGGTAGTAAAAGAACTGCGTCAATGTGACTGCATCAGAGTTCAGAAGTCCACTTTTCACACGTTGTCTGTGGAAAATAAATGACCCCTATAGTGATTGTAATGAATTAAGTAACAGTTGGTCTAAATGCTAGAAGAATGGATTTCAGTTCATTGCAACATCTGCCGTGAAAAAGAACTATTATCTCCTTGTGACACATTCTTAACATTCTTCAGATATCCGCTCAAGGCTTCAAAGTCTTTTTGTCATTGTCAAAGCAGTGCAAATGTAATTACCACACAATGTTTTCCGGTAAAAAAAATAAAAAAGAAGAAGAATTACACCTGTAAAGGGGGAGAGGGAAATAAAAACTTAAGGTCTGACACACAAAGCTACTTGTAGCCAGCTACTTGATGCTGCTACAAAACACCAGAAAATACCCTGCCATAGACAAAACTGAGAACTGTCTCTGCTAAAACATATGTTGAGACAATTATCAGTATTGTCTATTTTGTAATAGCTGTGTGTCATTTCCCTAAGGCTGATGCCCCACGGAGCAAGTTAGTCGCCTGATAGATCTCTGCTATCGCTGGTGTCTAACCACTCTGAAATGCCTTTTCACCGGCAACAATAGGAGTCGTTGGTGGAAAGGCCTACTCATTGCTTCAGTTTTCGAAAGTCATGCAAAGTTTCCTCTTGCAGCCAACTTCACGTGATTTCGGAAAGCTGAAGCAATGTGTAGGCCTTTCCACAGCTGACTCCTATTGTTGCCGGTGGAAAGGCATTTTGGAGCAGTTAGCCGCCTGTGGTACCAGATATCTATCGCTGATGACTAACGCTGCATGGGGTATCAGCCTAGTTTCTGGAATTGTGATTAAAGACATCCACATTTGCACTATGCATCTAGCAACACCAATTTAATGGCACAGATAAAATGCAGACAAAATGTAGTTAACATATTTTAGCCTTGTCAGATGTCATCACTGATTTATGATAATTATTATTATTTAATGCCTTGGCAGAGAAAGTTAACAAATCAGTTGTTCTCCAGAGAGAAACCACTTCCATCTGTACCAGTTGGTATTTGTCTCTTTCATGTTAACCCTTACTTTTATATTGCATTTGGTCTCATTATACTCAAGTACTTCTGTTCAGAAACCACTCTTTGCACTATAAGAAATAGTTGGTAAAACAAATTAAAGATTATTATGTTAAGAGTCAAACACAACTTGTACTTATATAAAACATGGCTTGTATTAGGACTGAATGATATCCAGTCTTACTCTGTACTATAATGGTTCCTTTGTAGGAGTTCTGTTACTTAGCTACACACTTGCACTGCATTCATGGTTTCACATTCTTGGCATTTACGAGTATAATAATAGTTGTGCTTCCCCCAGAGATCTGACCTGGATATACCTTAAGGGCGGTTCAATGAGAATAGAGACTGAGGCTTTTCAGACTGCAGACTGTGATAAAAATAGAGGAGATTACATTGCCTCTCTTGTTTCAATCTACTGCTGACTAATAATCCACAAGCAGGGAATGGATGATGTCAGTGTGCCCTATACATGCTTTCAGTCACATACTCACATGCTTTGCACTCTTGTCAGTGGAATGCAAACACACTTCCAGTCATCACACACTCCCAGGTTTCTCTATGTCCATCAGTTCGTTTGGCAATGTACATGTGTTGGCACATTATATGTTCAAAAGAGTTTGGCTTTATAGCTGTTCAAGCACATTGATTTCCCACACTCGTCACAGTATAAAACAAAGGATTTTTTTCTCTGTACATAAATTTAAAAGATTCCTAACCCTCTTCACATTTGGTAAACAATATTATTTACCAGTGACATGAATGGGGAATCAAATAAGCTCTACGGTGACAATAAAACTTTATACATTGATTATTTGGAATCAAAGCAGACAGAGTCAGATGTATATTTTTTTGTACAGTCATGGGCAAAAATATCAGCACTTTTTTTAAAATATTGCACTGGTTTTACCAGAAAATTGTTCACATATGTATCTCTTTTGTGTGCAGTGCATTGCACTCTATGACCTGCACTACAGTAGCTGAGCTCAAAGTTGCACCTAACCCATATAGATTTGTTATTGGTGGATGCCTAAGAGAGTTATCTACTATATCGGTCACATCCACATGACCAGGTTGTCACTTCCGTGCAACTTTAAATAGATAACCTATAAAGTGTAAAAGTCTTGTAGCATTCCTGAGTCATTGTTTCAAGGAGTGACTAGAACACACAGAAATTATTAGTGATGTAACAATTGAATAGATTACTTCTAGCTGTATAAAAGGTAATTGTTCTGCATACACTTTTTAGCCCAATATGGCATTTAATGAAAACATCATCATCAAGCAAAACTCATTTAGGTTAAAGAATTATTCTTTCCTTATAATATGTTAAAGATGCAATAGCCTTACATTATATTGTACTTCTAAGGTTGAAGACTAGTTTTCTTTGTACAGGTTTGGGACCCAGGGGAAATTCTGTGCCCCTCTCTTCCCTGGGGTGGACCTTTTAACACTTTTCCCCACGCCTGCCAATTACAGCTTCAGCGTAGGTCAAGGGCGTGGCTTGTAACGCTAGTGCAGGAAGCAAATTTGCACCTTCTACACTAGAAATGACAAAATTCTGATTGTTAAACAATTTGGAAAATGATAATAACTGGATTCAAATGACTATGGGAGATGACCTTCCTGCTTTCTGGACAAAAGGTTTCCAGGAAACAGATCCCATACCTGTATTTTGAGCCTATTTAATTACACAGACCATACCAGCTCACTTACAAGCCAAAGTTTATTTTAGCTGTGAAAGAAAGACAAGAATATATTGCTCATTATCTGAAAAGACAACTGACTGAGTCATGGTGTCTTTGGGGCATATTTTTAAAGCAGTGTTAAAAACTGACTTTAGAGTAAACTTTACCTCATTGTTTTAATGCCAAGGAATGCTATGTAAAATCACATCTTTAAAAGGCTGTGTAATAATTCTATGCAAAAGAGTAGCTGAATGTAAAATTTTGGCACTTGCATACAAAAAGCAATATAAAAAACAACCGACTGCCTCCACTTTTCACAAAAGATTGGGCTTACTGCCAACAATGAGAAAAAACAAAGAAATGATCCCTTAAACAGAAAGCAGTATGTCTTAAAAGAAGACCCAACACTGGGTGGGTCCCTATAATCATTTTTAATACAGCATTCTTCTTTCTACAATAGACTATAGTAATTAAAAATTAATTATTGAGTTAACTCTATACCAGCTTTGGGTCCCTTGGGTAAAACACAGATCTTACCATAGCATTCAATGATATAAAAATGGTTATGCGGACTATGCATTTAGAGTGAAGGCAGACATTAAGGAAGAAATGCTTGGCTTTGTATTGTTTGACAATTTAGGAACTATGAGAGGGGGAGGTGTTTTTTTTAAGTTGTGACAACCCTAATCAGCTACTTTGTAAGTGTGACTGAAGGAAAGAAAACATATTTAGAAGTTGGTGACACTGCCATTTCCTGTGAAAGTTGTCGATTCACATGGGAAGGTGTGTGTATGGCCAGCTTTAGGTATATGTTTAGAGAGAACCTCGCACTACAACTCTACTATAGGGTGCTCAGATGTGTAATGGAAATTTAAATAAATTGAAAGAACACATATATAGCTCTGGCACACCTATAACTAATAAAATTTAACCTTTATTAAGAGGATACTAAAACATATTGGTTTAAAAAGATAGAAAAGCAAGAAAAAAGAATTTCTAAAATAGCTACCCTATGCCTTGTTTGTAGATTATACTGACATATCTGTGACAATCGTCACATTACTGCTCTCTTGAGGTTTCTGAAAAATTTCCTCAGATATTGTAACAAATGTAACAGTACATTCAGTGTAAGCAGTTCTGCTGATGCTATCGACTGGAACCTTTACTATGTTGCAAAGGACTGGTAATTGTATCAAAATGTTTAGCTCACTCGGTAGCGAGAGTATAAGGTAAGTTTTTAACCTGTTTATTTCACAGGGTTCTATAGTTCAAATCCCAGACCTCTCAAATT
This sequence comes from Xenopus tropicalis, assembly GCF_000004195.4. Lineage (NCBI taxonomy): Eukaryota > Metazoa > Chordata > Amphibia > Anura > Pipidae > Xenopus > Xenopus tropicalis. Next base: position 84,244,244 of record NC_030679.2, read on the forward strand.
GCTGCACTCAAAGTGTTACTGATGAAAAATTATTCACTCTTTCCATGTTCACATTTCTTTGTTAGTTAATTATTTTATTATATATAGTTTTTAGTTTGTTGGTACAATTAATCGGCAGGTATAACCGATTCGTATAGAACACATGGGAAAAGGAGCGCACGGTAAGTTTGTGACCTGTTTATTTCACAGGTTCAAATCCCCGATCTCCCGAGTTGTGCCACTCAAAGTATTGCTAATAAAGAGTTAGTAACTGTTAACGTGTTTGCGTTTCTTTGTTGGTTTTGGCGTGCACGCCACAAGCTGATTTGGGTTTATATACTTCTATCTAAAATGAAATAATACACAATAAAAGCCAAAACCAACAAAGAAACGCAAACACGTTGAGTGCAGCAATTTGAGAGGTCCGGGATTTGAACTATAGAACCCTGTGAAATAAACAGGTTAAAAACTTACCTTATACTCTCGCTACCGAGTGAGCTAAACGTTTTGATACAATTACCAGTCCTTTGCAACATAGTAAAGGTTCCAGTCGATAGCATCAGCAGAACTGCTTACACTGAATGTACTGTTACATTTGTTACAATATCTGAGGAAATTTTTCAGAAACCTCAAGAGAGCAGTAATGTGACGATTGTCACAGATATGTCAGTATAATCTACAAACAAGGCATAGGGTAGCTATTTTAGAAATTCTTTTTTCTTGCTTTTCTATCTTTTTAAACCAATATGTTTTAGTATCCTCTTAATAAAGGTTAAATTTTATTAGTTATAGGTGTGCCAGAGCTATATATGTGTTCTTTCAATTTATTTATATGGCCAGCTTTAGACAACTTGCAATTGGTCTTAATATTTGTTTTCAGCATCACTGCAGTTTAGGATTTTTGGAGGTATATGGTTGCTAAGGTCTGCCTTACCCTGCCACCCAGCAGTAACCAGTTTATGCCACCCCCCTTGCTCTTACCTTTTTCACTTCAGAGGGGATGGGGCAATGGGAGCCGCATCTATAATGCAGAGAACACAATAGCTCGGTTGTTTAAGTTCCCAGAAGTGGATTTTTGTCTCCCCTGGTAACTTGCTGGGCACTGCCACCTGAGGCAAGTTTCTCACCTCAAGGCAGCAGCGCCCCTGGCAACCAGGCAGTGGTATAGAGAAAGTATGGAAGATGATGTCAGGCACCCCCAGTGATTGTATTCACTTACCTGATACCAGGCTGGTGCTCCTATTAGCAGAAAATTGCACCAGCCCAGGGTACATGCAGGTGAGCTATTCTCTTCTTTTTTCTTGTTTCTCTGAGATCCCAGGGCCCGCGCATGTGCAGAAGAGTAAAAAATCGGGCTTTTTTTGTTTAAGTTCAGCTCTTCACTCCACTGCACATGCCCAGCCAGCACAAAGAAAGATGACCGAAAAGGATCGCTCATCTGCATGTACCCCAGGCTGGTACATTTTGTTGCTAACAGGAGCACCGGCCCAGGGTACCAGGTAAGTGAGTACAATCACTGGGTGTGTCTGACATTTTGGCACCCCTCAGTGATTCGACATTTCCTTCTCCTTTAAAGGTGGCCCACCCCATTGGTGTCAAGTATCGTTTTTACTAGCTAGGTGGCAACCCTACCCATAAATACAGGGCCGCCCGTGTTAAGCAGTACTATATTTGTGGGGAGGGAGGTACATAGGCAATCACTGAAAGTGACTTTAGACTTCATGTCTCCAAATGTTTGTTTTAAGTGTTGCAGTGCATTGGAAATACACATTATTACTTTTCTAAGGTTACTCTGTACAAAAATCTTTGTGCTTTCATTGGATTACATCAGTTTATGTACAAAATGCGTGTTTCCTGTAAGGAAATGTTACTAATAATAGCAATTGCAAACAAACTGATGGTTGCAATAAACAAAATCAGAATGAGACAATTCTATGCAACCCTTCTTTGAGATAGGATTAAAGCCAACATTGTTATCTTTGTAAAAGGAATAGGCATAAACATTAAGAATAAACTGTATATGTAATATTGTGCTTTTGTTGGGTGCATAGAAGCTTAATATGAAAAGATAATATTTGGAGCAGCAGATCAGACACAATGAGAGACACAATGAGAGCAAACTGAGAAAGGATTCAGTTAGTCAATTTTTTAAGACTGATGCTAACCAGAGTGATAGTATTAGTTGTTTAAATAGATCTCTAGGACTGCTATGTCCAATTGTGAAAAGGATCAGGCCATGAGGCCAATGTATAAGGCTGTGCACATCCCAGTGCCATGTACATTCTATACCTGCATAGACAGAAGCACTTGAAAATATTTTTTAAATTGTCCAAAACCCAGACGAGTCTTTTAAAATATTTATTACTACATAGGGTCTCCCAAGGTGTATACACTCTCATTGGTCACTTGTATAGCTTACCAAAACAGTTGAATGCAGATCATACAGACCAATTGTGGCTGTTGCTGTGGCTACTTACAAAGGTGTTTGGCTGTCAAGTTCATCAGAATATTCCCATATCCAGTAGTCATGTAGTAAATGAGATTTGCAGTTTAGTGGCAACCTTCAGCTTCTGTCTGCTACACTGCACCTTGCAGATTATGTTGCAGTCTAGCACACGCAAACTACAGAAGCCTGCAGGAGACAACCTTCCTTTCTTGCTTTTCTTCCTGGGGCAGTTCAGATATGTGTGGTGAAAACAGAAAAATGAACAAGTGTTTCCCATATTCATTGTTTTGTGTTGTATTGGCACTTTATCGGGGGCCCAGTACATTGCGCTGACATTTGATATTTGAGTTTACCTCATAAAAGCATTTATGTAAATAAGATAAATTTTGTGTTTAATTTGAAAATGCTGGGCTTTTCAAATTGCTCATTTCTTTGTTGTTTAGCAGAACACTATGCCCTAATTTGCAACCTGAAACCACACAAGTGTGAAACCGGTTTAATTATCTGAATCTAACCTATAGCCATGTGTCATAGAGGGTGGAATACAAAGCTTTTAAAGCTAAGTGGGAGGTCCAGCTATGCATAACTTTCCTAATTTTAAACCTGCTACTGACTCTAACAGACACAGGTAATATATTTTAGAAAGCTAAACTTCCTGATCATGGGTTAAAACACACAGGTATTGTGGCCGTTGCAGCAGCCCAGTGAAGGCACGCATAGTCAATTTTAGAGTGAAACTGCTCAAGTATGCAGTTCTGCACCATAATGCAATGGCTCCATGTGCCTGCACTCAATAAGCTTGTTGTAGCACAGGGACAGATTCTTGTCCTGCAATACAAAACAGTATGCTACTAATAAGTGCTTTGCAAGCCTTTGGGAAAGGGCTGCATCAACTAACTGATGTAGGTCTGACCCCAATGGGATTTTTAAACCTGTCCAAAAGATATCTGTTGTTTTTTGGATAGGGCCTATACTCGGACTAAAAGACCTAATCGGCAGGTAAAATCTGCCCATGTATAGTCCGTTTTACTTTCAACAAAATAAAAGTCACATAAATGATTGTAGACGTGAATCCACACCTAGGTCACACCCGCTCAGCAAACACTGCAATTTTTTAGCTTTGGACTGACGTGAGCAGAAAACTTAGACTTCTGTAAAAAAAAAATAATATAGCAGATGAGTAATGCATTATTCTTTGTCTACATCTGAATTGTTTTATGTTTGGAGAAACCAAAGGTTTCCACCCACACTGTTTGTGGGTGCTGCCCTGTTGCCCTCCCTTTGCAGGTGGATGCTACTTCTGATACAAAATGAGCAGATACAGCAGCCTTATTGTTAAAAATCAAATGGGATGGGGAACAATACCCAATGAACATTATTCAAAATGATGTCTAAAACAGACAAATGCAAACACAACCATCACATTAGTTAATATCAATACTGAATGACTGAAAAAAATAATATGAAATTTAACATCTCAGACCATTTGTTAACTTGGGGGCAGTGCTTAGGGTTATGCATTCATCCCATTAAATATGTGAATATTTGAAATAAACGCTCTTGTTTGGTTAGCTGTTACTGTATATGCATAGTGCTGACTAGACTCTTCTAAGCAGCCCTCTAGTTTGTATCCCAGTAGATTAATAATGCATTTTACAGCATGAAGGTTTTATATCTGTCTGGTTTAAAAGGAGAAATGAGAACGCTTAGTTGGCATTTTCAATGTTTATCCTTCTGGTGATTAAATACTGATTCAGAGCTAACCCATAATGACCCAGTTTTGGATTTTTGAAAACCTAATTCCATTTCACTCTAATAAAATAAGGTCTCAAAAATGCCTAGAAAGGAGCATTATCACCATAATGCCATGGGGTTAGTTAACATTTCTGCTGATTCCTATGTTTACAGTAAGTAAATGTTGGATTTTCTGCTGTTTATCCAGATGGCCAGTGACTAACAAATAATGAGTCATTATGTGGTGAGCTCAAAACTCCCAGAACAATTCTTTTTGGGTTACAAACTCACTAGTAACACGTGGCTAGTTTGAAAATATTGATCTCCTAACCTAAGCCATTTGAATTTGATATGCCTTTTAATTAACAGCCAAAATTCCTGGAAGGATTTGCACTCAGGGCTGACTTTAGGCTATGGGTGGCCAATTGACATGGCCCAAAAACTGGGTTTGCCTTCAGGACCAAGGAGGAAACTGGCAGAAGTAAACCAATATAGGATATACAAAGGGTTAAAAGGCTCAAAGTCAGATTCCAGGAAAAGGTCAGGGCAGGCAGCAGGCAGAATAGTCAGAATCAAAGCAGAAGATCAAGTCAAAATAATTTAGGCCCACCCAGCAACTCACTAAATAAGACCTATATAAATCGGGCATTGAACTCAGGTGTTTGGCATCCTTTTATTACAAATTTAACACCACACCATGATGCCATGCATGGGCACCACCATCTTGGATATGGCACCAAAGAGAGTGACCCGGAGCATTCATTACACTACTAGAGCACTCATGAATCACTCAGCCAGGAGCTGGTAGTAAAGATTTATGCTCGTAAAGATTTATGCTATGTAAGTGCAAGCGTACTCAGCCTTCCTGACCGATCCAGTCGTTAGATCATCTATGTAGACTTTGTCTATTTTGGCCAACTAGAATCAGATGAAAATTACCACTGTGCATAATATATTATTTCCAAAGTCAGTCTGAGCACCAATAAATGAAGTACCAGTGTGTGGGCCCAAAATTAGCCAACATTTCATTCATAATCGAGATGATTTCTATACATAGGGTACAGCTTGAAATTGCTTTAATGCTTTATATAAGAGGCGCTCAATTTGCTGCTTGTAGGAGAGTATCAGAACTATATGCAAGTATAGAATCTAATATCTGGAATGCTTCGAACCTGGGGTTTTCCAGATAAGGGATCTTCTTTTTGTAATTTGCATTGCCATACATTAAGGGAGGCCAGTTACTAATGTTTTTTTTTTTTTCACGATTTGTGTTGTTGTGCTAAAACTTCGCTATCTAAAAGCTAACAAGGTCATGTAGAAGTCAATGGGAGTTGTCCTATGCAAACTGTAAAAATATTTATTTAATTTTTATTTTTGTTTGTTATTTTTGTTTGTTTTCCAAAAAGATTCGTAGGAAAACAAATACCCTGAAGTTTGTGGTTTTAAAAAGCTCTAAAAACATTAAAATCAGAATGAGGATAAATGTGCCTCCAATGTGCTAAAAAAACATTTAAACATTAAATAAACCCAATAGGATGGTTTTGCCACCAATATGGATTCATGCAGCTTAGTCAAGATCAAGTATAAGGTACTTTTACAGAGAACTTATTTTATGTACTTATTACAGAGAAAAAGGGACATTTTTCCTTAGAATGGTCTTCCCGTAATTCAGAGCTTTCTAAATTACATCTTCCAGATAAGGGATCACATATGGCACCTTTATTAAGGGCCCAGCAAACAATGTGAGAGCAAGTCCGCTAATAAAGTCATCATAAATCATCATTAAATTAACTGTTCCTAGCAGAATCCTACAAATCAGGCTAAAATGGGAGGATAGGTAGGATCCAGCTGTAGGAGGCAATTATTACAGTAGTGTATATGGGGCTGAACACATTTGCTAACTTGCATCAGTGCAATAAACCATAGGAACCAGACATTTTTTTAATTATTCAAACTGTGTGCTACAACTAGAACTATCTGTTACTAATTCCTGTACTAGTGCAAGTTTGCAACAATAGTATAATAACACTATTCTACTATATGTAATTAAAGGGTATCGGTACAATTAATTATCTTCATTGTTTCTACTGGTGGGTTGAAACAATGAAAAAGCTACAGAAATATGTGTCTGGGAAAGCATAATTCCAGAGACCTTAGACAAGCACTATAAAAGGTTATGTGAGGCCTGGGGGCAGCCACATGGCTTAGGTCTTAAATACAGAGGCCATAATTTAACACAGCTGAAATCACAGAAGGTGGTGCCAGGTTACTCTAAATACTAATGCTATGTGCTCCAAGTCACATCACCCATCCGCACTGAAAGAGACCAGCCTACAAGCAAAGTAGAGTTAGTGCTTTACTAAAATCCTGATGTGAAACCTGACTTCAGTCACATAAGCTGCTCTTCACAGCCAGATTTTTTCCCTCACTGACAAATGCCCAATGAAGGAAACAAGCTACGCTGCATCCAAATACTTCTTTAGTTACTTGTTTGCATAACAGACTCCAAACCTGTGTAAATCTATCTGCTACTTTTAGATGTCCATAAATAGAGTGACCTGTATGGGCAAAAGCATACAGATACAAAAGATTTGACTCCTCTTCCCTTCCTTTCAGCTGACTAATAAGAAAATAAATTTCTGCCAGGACTAAGATTTTCACAAAGATCTTCAGTCTAAATGATTGGGCAGTATGGTTGAAAATGGCCAAAAATGCCAGTTTTATTCTGTTAGCCCTAAATAACAATTGATTACACAAAATGTTTATATTTGTGGCACAACATACTGGGAAGTTATGTTGCCCCCAAAATGTCACTCATGAGTTATTGTACCTGTACCTATGCCATGGGCAAGCCCTCCAGAATTATACTTTATTTTAAAAAGGGTGTGTTGAAACCTTAACAACCCCATGTCCAGTGTATTTTTTGTATCTCTTGTTTAATGATGCAAGGAACAGCTGCAGAATATTTCAGCACCATGTAAATAAAGATTAATAAGAGACCTGATGCAAGTGATACAGAGATTTCAACCCACCTTACGCCACACTGTTCTTATGTAGATACATTCCTATCTTTCTTCATTTTTAGCAGAATTAGGGTAGTTAAGCTTTTTAACTTGGGACTTTGACAAGCCCACCACCCTCACTAAGTAAAACTGCACAGTAGGTGTCAGAGACCCACAGTATTGCTGAGCTGGGGGTGGGAAAGGTTCAATAACAAAAACATTGTTATCTATTGTTTAGCGACACTGGTGCAGTAATAACGATGCCATGGGCAATAAAAATAGTCTTCTAGGATTTTTATGGGCGGAATCTTCTGACTGTCCTTGCACCTTATAGATACAAGGCACTAAATTGTGCTCAGTCAGGTGTTTCTTCCAAACCAAAATTTGTTAAAAAAACACTGCAGAACACATAAACCCCTAATATACCTGTGTCTGTAATCTGTACTTTCAAAAAGTATAAATAAATACCATTTTATATGCTAAAATCCAGCTGCAAAACAGTTTTTCTTTTTCTGTGTCAATTAAGATCCTGGCAGGGCAGGAGGGACTAAAATTTTGATGTTACAGATAGTAACAACTGCTCCACAGCTTCTAGACAGCATGCAGGAACTACATAACCCACAACACATTGCCCTGTGATGTTCCTTTCCTTAATGACATCACGTGTGCAGGCTTAAGGCAGGTTTCTGCATTGTCATGCTTTTCTAAAGTGTCACGGGTCCAGAAGCTGTTAGTTAAGTGTTTTTTTTTCAAGTTCTGAAAAGGTTTAAACCCAAGACTTGTTCTGGCCAATCAGCCATCATTGGAACCTCTCCAGTAATCACCTCTTAAAGTGACACTGACACTAAAAAACTACTCTTCAAAATATGAATGTACATTAAAAGTTATCTATGGGTCATGGTTTTTTACTGATATGTTTGCTTTTGCAAGTAGTTGTTGTTTGAAGTTCTTGAACCTGACTGTTTTGCCAACCTGACTGTCCCTTCTCTGTTATAGTTTCTAATGCTAATGGACTAATGCTGCACAAATATGGCAGCCCCCTTTGTAAAGAAACACAAGGAATAGGATAGGTTATGTAAAAGCAGTATCTTGCCCTGAAAGTGTCTTTCCTTTTGGTCATGACTTTAGCAAGACTTGTGAATGAAATCATGCTCTCTAAACTGATAATGACAATCTTAACTTCTTTAAAGACGGAGATGTGCTAAATACGCCAGACAATTTTCTCCCTGATGTGATATCCAAATACCATCATAGGCTGATGTCAGATAAAGTGCAGCCTTGGCTTCTTTTCTCCTGTGTTTTTTCTATCTGCAGGTGAAGGGAAGCAGGTGAAGGGAAGCAGGTGGAGAGAAGCCAAGGATGTGCCTTGTCCGACATTAGCCTTAGTCTGGAAAAAGTGCAACATAATGTGCAAGGAAGTACAAACCGGATTCCAAAAAAGTTGGACACTAAACAAATTGTGAATAAAAACTGAATGCAATGATGTGGAGGTGCCAACTTCTAATATTTTATTCAGAATAGAACATAAATCACGGAACAAAAGTTTAAACTGAGAAAATGTACCATTTTAAGGGAAAAATATGTTGATTCAGAATTTCACGGTGTCAACAAATCCCAAAAAAGTTGGGACAAGGCCATTTTCACCACTGTGTGGCATCTCCCCTTCTTCTTACAACACTCAACAGACGTCTGGGGACCGAGGAGACCAGTTTCTAAAGTTTAGGAATAGGAATGCTCTCCCATTCTTGTCTAATACAGGCCTCTAACTGTTCAATCGTCTTGGGCCTTCTTTGTCGCACCTTCCTCTTTATGATGCGCCAAATGTTCTCTATAGGTGAAAGATCTGGACTACAGACTGGCCATTTCAGTACCCGGATCCTTCTCCTACGCAGCCATGATGTTGTGATTGATGCAAAATGTGGTCTGGCATTATCTTGTTGAAAAATGCAGGGTCATCCCTGAAAGAGATGACGTCTGGATGGGAGCATATGTTGTTATAGAACGTGAATATATTTTTCTGCATTGATGCTGCCTTTCCAGACATGCAAGCTGCCCATGCCACACGCACTCATGCAACCCCATACCATCAGAGATGCAGGCTTCTGAACTGAGCGTTGATAACAACTTGGGTTGTCCTTGTCCTCTTTGGTCCGGATGACATGGCGTCCCAGATTTCCAAAAAGAACTTTGAATCGTGACTCGTCTGACCACAGAACAGTCTTCCATTCGCTGGGTAACACCTTTCTGATATTGCTCCACTATCTTTCTGCGCAACATTGTGGGAATTGGTGATCCTCTACCCATCTTGGCTTCTGAGAGACACTGCAACTCTGAGAAGCTCTTTTTATACCCAATCATGTTGCCAATTGACCTAATTAGTGTTATTTGGTCTTCCAGCTCAAATTTACTTATTGCTACTTGTCCCAACTTTTTTGGGATTTGTTGACACCATGAAATTCTGAATCAACATATTTTTCCCTTAAAATGGTACATTTTCTCAGTTTAAACTTTTGTTCCGTGATTTATGTTCTATTCTGAATAAAATATTAGAAGTTGGCACCTCCACATCATTGCATTCAGTTTTTATTCACAATTTGTTTTGTGTCCCAACTTTTTTGGAATCTGGTTTGTATTTTTATTTATTGTCTACTCATGTTGTAGTGGGGCTTAGCCTTCAAAAATCAGTGGCCAGATGAATAAAGGAATGCATTCAGGAAACCTACAAACAGCAGGTAACAAAAAGACCCCAAAATTATAAGGCAATCTACAAGGGCTACTGCTGCATCCTTGGTAAGGAGAGTTCTCACTTCAGATGTGAAGGTGGATACAGAGAATCAAAGAAGTCTCTTAGAAATATAGCTATTTCTGATCCCTTCCTTATGGGAAGAGAGAATAAGCCTAATTTGCCCACTGCCAGAATATCTTTGTAAGTACAATAGGATTTTCTGTTATCTAGTGAGGTTTTGTCAGAAAAATGGGTCACGCTATTCTTGTAGGTGAGCAGATTTGGGGGGAAATATGGGTAAATGTCTTCTAAACAATATTTGAGTAGGGGACAGGGTCCTTGTCCAGGGGATCCAAACACATTTAAGTATGAAAAAAAAAATCTTAGAATGGAGTATAAAAGTGAAAAGCAGTTTATGTATGCTTATTTTATCAATCCCTTCCTTAAAATCTGCCATTGGGACCATTAAAAGGTGGCCATGCACAGGCAGATTTCAGCTGCCAATTCGGGTCCTCAGGACAAGTTTATCTGCCCAATATGGGGCCAATCAGTGTATGGCAACCTTAAGTACTCTGTGGTTAATTCACATCCAGTTTCAGTGTTGGTGTCTCTTCTTAATGGGGTTGTTAACCAATGCCCTTTCAAATTTATGCAACTGGTTCGAGTGCACAAGCAACCAATAATTTGGTCCAATGGAAAAAAAGTAAGGGAAAGCCTGGACATGATGATGAAGCATATAGGAAGTTTTTAGTATATCAGGTTAAAAATAGGCCACTCCCATTCCTTTAGCAAACTGTTCAGAGAGACAGAAGGAGGACTGATTTAACAGGTTTTTACTTTTTTTTTTAATGGAAGATGGATTTTCTAACATGCTGAGAGCATTGTTGGTGTTTTAAAATGATTTGGACTTTGAAGATGAACAACCCCTTTTAAATCAAAGCAGCAAAAGGTACAGGGATTAAAACCATGCAACAAGGTGCATTCATTTAGGTACAGAAATGGTAAAAGACAGGGTTATAATTTAACAAGAATTTATTGGTCCAGGAACTGCAAAATATACAAATTTCTGACGGCATATCCTGCAATAGCCCACATAGCTTTTATCTCAGATAATTATGCCAGGAGAATACAAACAAAAAATACAATAAACAAAGTATGTATGAAATAAAAACAAAACAGGTTATCTAAGCAAACTTGCATACATAAAATAAATAGCAATTCTAACAAATACAAAAAAATAATGTTAACCAATTACAAGTCTTACAAACAATGAAAACAGTATCAAAGATCTTACGCTTCCGCCAGTCAAACAGGTACTTTTAGCTAGAGTCCCTCTGGTGTGAACAGCAAGCAGAAGATACAGTATATGATTATGTAAGCAACAGAAAGTAATAGTGCACTGCCCAGCCAGAATATGTCAGCACCAATAATAGGATAAGACATTTGTGTGTTTAAGTATATTGAGACTGATTTCAGGACTGAGACAGGCATAGTTTCAGTTTGCAATAACTTTTAGTTTGCAAAGACAAGCTGATCAGATCAAATCTGAAGCGCTTATTTCTAACCAACTGGAATCCAAGTGTATAAACTGGAAACCTTATAGTGCAAATTTGAAAAACTGGGCAGAATCCCATATTGCACTACCCATTAGTCTGCACATACACACACATATACATACATACATACTATCCAGTGTTCCTCTCTAAGAGTTTTGGTGACATATATGCCATTACATATTTTTAGACAACATAACTGCACACAAGGTTTTTATATTTAAATGTATGAAGTACATATCCAACCACCACAACCTTCATTCTTATACATTCACACACAAAGCCACTCAGATCAGCCAGCTAAGATACATTTTGCCAACTAGTGCCACCGTGGTTACTATACCCACAGAAGCAGTGCTTACTTTACACAAATAGCAAAATCACCCCAGAGCAGCAGTGAATTGTAGCTGACATATGTATGAACCATATGATCTTGGGACATCCACAAGGCTCTAAGCATCAGCTACAACCAAACATTTCTGCTATCCCAGTCTCTGCCATGACTATCAATCATTACCTGTGCAAGAAAGGTGCACCTCATAACCCTGTCCCAACCATTAAAGTGCAAATATGCATCTTTGAGATTAAGTGAAAACCCTTATTCAATAAAGAAAACATTAGAATATGTCAAACAAGCAGTTAAATGGCCTATCCCTGTATAACCAACACAATTTAGACTATACAGGGAGACACAAAGAAGGCTCTATAGGTGACAGGGAACACAAAACATTTAGCAATAATACTGTTCTAACAGGAGTAGATAAACTAGTTCTGAAATACATTCCGCCACATAAATTTGACATTCACACTGGGCATTAAATAAATAAATAAATAAAACAAAAAGTTAGTCAAAGGTTCAGATCCTGCTAGTCTCATTACTGGCAACTGCTGCTAAAACAAAAATGGAGTGCTGAAATCATGCTGGCTTTATTATGATTTAAAAGGTTATCAAATCAGGGACACCTATGTAAAAAAAAAAAAAAAAACTAATCATCACAGGTCACCTGAAAAACAAAGGTACACTTTCAGTTTAGGTGAAAGTTATTTCGGAAGGGGGCCATACAAACACAGTATTAAGTTTTGCGATTTGCCCGGGGACATAATTTATGTTATAACTTTGCTTATCTTACAAGGGAAATTAAGTGATCACTTTAATGCTCTAAAAACTATATGCAATCAGGTATTCAATTGCAAAACAAGCCACAGTCTGAATGTCAGGCAGATGTGGGGATAACACATTCTACAAGGTAAAAAAGTAAGATCCTTGCCAGTCTATTAGCAGTAAAGATATTGGGCCCTTTAAGATTCAAGAGATTTTTGTGTTAATATTTCCTTCCCTCTTTACTAAAATACATTTAATTAACATTTCTAATAAAATATACAGAGAAATAAAAATGAACCATAACATTTTGTTATTACTGGAAAACACAAAAAATATACATACATATATATATATATAAAATGTAAAACAGAGTGCAAGTAGTCCTGCTTTGCACTTCACCATTGAAATGACATGGGACTCCAAGTCCAATTTTTAAACGTCCCTAACTGACAACATTCCATTCTGATTTAGTTTGATGAGACACAGGTATCATCTTCATGTTTCCAGCCTATGTTATGAATGAGCTAATAGGCGAGCTTTGGTAATGGAATATGGAATGTAGCATCAGGGATCCAAAGTTCTGTGACTGATTATCCATAACATTATATCTCCTGTTGGCTCATGCCCTGTAGATGAAAAAAAAAAAATCTTGTTATGCAGTTTAAATAGTAAGGCACCCTTTGGCTGTACCATTATTTCCAGAGCATGCACACAAAAATGTATATAATACAGGACACCAAGGCAGCACGCAAAAAATACAGTGATGGGGCTACGGATATCAAATTGAGTTACATTGGGTCACTGATGCAATGATGTCTTTTCAAATAATCCAAAGCAAATCCTTCCCAACGAGCAGCCAAGAAACACATCAAGAAAACTGAGGGACTCTGTATTCACGCAGTTGCTGTGTCATTATGAAAATCCTTATACATGCCATTATTTGAAAGGCATTTGATGCATGATATGCATATAAAAGGTTGTTAAAAGAGCAGTGCCTCATACCGAATCCTGTCAATATAGTTTCAGCCATTATAAATAGGACTTACAGTTTCATGAGATGCAAATTAATGTCAAGACTAAGCTACTCATACAGCCAATAAAGCTATGTACCCATAACTGCCAGTAGGCTAATAGAGAGTAAGTGTATGTCTGTATAGTACTGGTCATTAATGTTTAAATGAAAATTCTCCAATATGTAAATGTTATTTAGTAGAGAAAAAACAGTGACATCACAAACATTCATACAAAAAAAGTGAAGAAAAAGTGAGATAGGTTTAAAGGGAAAGTGCCATTTGGAAGCATTTTTTTTTTTTTTTTTTTTTTTAGTACTTAAGAGTGCCTTCACCAAATACCTAAGAAACCAACTGTGTATATACCATATACTGATTCCTGTCTTTCCGCAAAACATATGATACACACAAAGCAAGTAGAAGAGATGAGAAGCCTGTTGCACACTTCAGCGAGTGCTCCTTTGCAAGCTGGTTCCATAGCTATATGGTTATGGCAACATGAACGGCCTTCAACTTTTTATTTAGAATAAAAATGCATATTTCAAGTAAAATTTTTGCCTTTAATGGTTTCCCTTTAACACCATCATTATGTTAGCATTACACAGACATGCCAACAAAAGTGAATGATGAGTTATTGTAGGCTGAAGAATGGTCACTCTCCGTTTGGCTATATCCTGTAATCATACGTTATCAAAAAGGTTCTGCATGCACTTGTCAAATTACCTTTGAAATATAAATAAGGAAGCCAATGTCAGGTAATGACAAACAAGCCTTCAAAATGAGGGGAAAAGAAGGGACATTTCATTGAAAGGTTAGATGTTTGCATATTTTAAAACTTAGTTTTAGAAATGTGAGTAATATACCTGAATATTGAACTGCATGTCTGTGATGTGTTTTTGTTTTAGCAGGGTCTGTCATTAAGCTCATTTGTGACATGAAAACTTAGCTCCCCTTAATATCACTTTGTGCTCCTTAATTTTCAAATATAGCGCTGTTTTAGCATTATCAATTCAGGAGAGGGGCATCCTGTTTCACACGCTGTACAGCAAGTAACTTTTACCATGCAAAGCATCAACCAGTAAGGTTAGTTCACTGTTAAGCATGTTAGCAAATGGAATAACACTACAGCAAAGTAAATGGAAAGTCACATGGTCCAAGCTGATTAACAGTAAGTAAGAGAAGAATAAGCATAGGATACTTACAGGCAAGCCTTTCCTAGCAAAGGCTGTAAGGAGAAAATGAATTGGTTTTAGAGATTAAAAAAGAGAACACAAAAATAAGGAAAGCTAAACAGTCTATCAATAGCACAGAAGTGTGTATCAGAGAGCCTTTTCTTGTCAAGGAGACCAATCATGAATTGAGCACAGATAAATCGATTTGCCAGATCTATGTGGTCGATTTTGGAACTTGGCAGGAATAATAATGTTAACATTAGCTCTCAAGTACACATTTCAAGCTTCATGAAAGCATCTCTAAAGATGACCAACTGTCCCACAAAGATAGATTTGTGCAGTTATTTTGCTTCAGCAGAAAATAGGTGTTCCACACTTAATGACATGCATATATGGATAAAGGTGGATCCAAGTGAATAAGTGAATACTCAAAACATTTTCTCACCTGTCCAGAGGGTGGTTCTTGGGATGCACAGCCATGAGATGAACATGCAGCAAACTCTTCAAAACTGTTGATTCTGGCTTTTTTCGTTGGCTCCGGACTTGCAAGTGGGGTCACGCTATTGCGTCTCATCAGGGGGTTAGGACCCTTCTTGCAATCCTAAAACAGTTAACAAACCTAATAAGTTTACCGTATATGAGGTCAGAAGCAAATTTGACACAGATCATTGGAACAGACCCTGCAAACAAGGACCCCCGCACACTGTGACTGGGCTAATGGAGATTTTTTTTATTGTAATTTTTTCATCCAGCGGTATGGCGGTAACAGGCCAACAACTAATCCTTGCTCCTGTCACATTTTCTCTCTAGATTTCCTTGCTTAAATCTATTGAAAATACTACCCAAATGAAGTTCCTTGATGCTTCTAGATCATCTCAGTTAAGAATGTAAGTAATCATCAGCTTTATCCATTGATATTTTTTTAAAAAAAAACAGGTTTTTATACTATTCAGCATAGACATACTGTTATGTATACAGGATTGTTTTGTTCATTACATAAAAACAGCTATTTGGTGGCAGTGTAGTGTCTAAAAGCCCAAGTCATGTGCTGCTTCTGGAAATGATCTCTGCTCTTGCTGTGCAAGTTCATTTTAGTGAACAAAGCATAAACGCACACAGCTCACCTCTATTATGCGATCTCGGTGTGTGTTTACAGCATCCACATTAAACGGCACAATCTCAACATGGCAGCCTGAAAGAAAAATTTAATTGAGTACAACTTTCAAACTCTGCTGTAATGCAAATAGAGCTACTTAGCTTCCTGGATTTGCTACCTTCGCCTGCCCACAATTTTAGAACTACAGCTCTCAGCATACTGTGAAGTGTAATGGGATGTGTATTTCTAAAACTACCAAAGGGCTGAAAATCTCCGCTTTAAGCTAAAACTGTGCAAACACATCTATTAGTACAAGGCATTTTTGGATATAAGTGTTGAAATTCTCAACTGGCCACTTTGGCACCAATAAAAATTAAACAATGTAAAGTGATGCTTTAATATTTAAGTTCCCATAACACTGATTAGGGCTGTTCTCAACTAAATGTACAATAAGAGGCTTGCACTACTAAATTACAGATTTTTTGCTCTATTTTTGCAAAAGGTAAATTAGGATGTAGAAACTTAAAAATTAAAAACAAAACATAGCATAAAACATACCACAAAACAAAACATACCATAAGCAAAGGGAGTCAGTTTAAGCATAGAATGCAGTGGACATTTGAGATACGGCATTTCATCTGTAATAAAGAAAAAAAAAAAGAAAAAATTCAGTGAGTATATTGCTAAAACATATATGAAATTTATTTATGTTGCAGTGTTTCAAAAGCAACCCATCACCTGCTGGTTTGTCCAGGAAGTACGACAGCAGGCATCTCATCACAGCTTGATGACAAATAACTAGGACATTTCCCTGCCTCTCCAGCTCCATAATAACAGGTTCCAATCTCTGAACCAGATCTTGGTATGACTAGAAAAAAATAAAATGTAATAAAAGATTTAGCAAGATTTATGATTATGAAACTTTTCCCATCCGAACTGTTCTACAGTTATTGTTTTCAATGAGTAGACTACAAATAATGCCTTTTTTTTTTTATCTTCTAAAATGTAGCAGTTAGATAAGACAGGTTGCTGACTCTTAGGGCTCTGGTACACGGGGAGATTAGTCGCCCGCGGCAAAACTCCCTGCTCGCGGGCGACTAATCTCCCCGAGTTGCCTTCCCCCTGCCATCCCACCGGCGAACATGTAAGTCGCCGGCGGGATGGCAGACGCGGCGGGGCGATTTCGGGAAATCTCTTAAAATTTGATACATTAGTTGCTCTCATTTTTTAAAGAGCAACTATTACAATATCAGAGTCCTTAAGGACAATGCTTTAAGTCAAGAAGCATGGTTAGGAGATGAAGACACCATATCAACTAAAGCACAATATAAATATAGTTTACTGAGCTGCTTCTAAGAAACAAAACAGTAAAAACAGACTTCTGTGAAAGCATTGTTCACATGCTCCTAACAAAATATCCTAGGTTTCTGACCAATAACTATTTTATATTAACACCGAGAGTCTTTACCTCTCCTGATGGGTATCGATAATGATATTTGTCCTGAGCACGCAATGCATACTCCTCGGGGTAGAGTTCTTTAATTTCCTCATAAGTCTTCTCCTCACACACACCCTGTCAAAAAAAAGCTCATACACTTAGATTCCACACATCTATCTAATAACATTCCCAAGCAGTATTATCAGTGCCTCAAGAATGGAAAGGGAACAGAAGAGAAGGGAAAGAGAAAATAAAAACGTATTTTGGATATTTCCCTCACATGCAAAGACAGAAGCAATTAACGTGTTGCCTATCCTGTTGAAGTTAGGAAAATACATATTTAAGCTGTTTTATGCAAAAAACGAAGCATGACTATATTAATTTACAGGGTAAAACTGTTCCCTGGATTTAAAGCAAGGGGTTCCCTAAAGGCAGAAAGGACAGCAATGTAGAGGAGGAACTTACAGCATCAAGTTCATTTAAAGCCTTCCATTGCTCATAAGGCATCTTTAGTGCTTCAGCTGTTTGAATGGTTCTCTTCAGCTGGCTTGTCCACACCTTCAGTTCCTTCAAGTTCTGATCCTCAACATATTTCTTTAGGGCAACAGCAAACTAAAAAAAAAAAAAAAAAAAGGTTTTATTAGAATACATATTTGAAACAGTATTGCACTTGTTAAATATCGCCTCTTTCATCTACAAAATGCAATGACTGGCATTTCATGCAACCATTATAGATTTCTTTACCTTCTTCCCTCTGTGTGACAGACCAGAATCTCCTCCAATTTTCTCCTTTAGGTTGCTTTCGCTCTCCCCGGCCCGACAAAGATAAATACAGCGAGGCTGTACGTGAATGTTCATTAGGTAGTAAACAATCTTGCTCTGTATGTGGTCTTGAACTCTGTTTACCAAAAATCTTCGACCAACATCAATCACAATGATCATGGAAAGGTCCCTGAAGGAACAGGTTAAAAATAATTAAAATTAGAACAAAAAAAAACACAGTACTACTAGAAGGAAGCAAAACATGATACTGCTACTATTCAATTTTTAGCAGCTTTATTCACACACAAGAAATTGTTTATATAGGTCACTATGAGCATTGCCATTTACCAATCTGTTCGGCAATAAACATCCCCAATTAGAATTTCAGTCGGCTGCAGGGAGAATACTATAATCAAATATTGGATTATTTGCCGTGGGTTATGGCACTTCGATGATTATACCCAGTGTTCTTAAGGAACCACACTACCTATATATTTAGTTATTATGCATTACCGGTCATGCTGATCTGGATCCAGAGGTTCATAACTGTTCTTGTAACAGTTGATTCTTTTCATGAAGTCTTCCAGTGCTTCATTGGATGTGCAACCTTTATAGTCAGGGCTCGACAGCTTCACTTCCTATTTATAAAAGAAAAAAAATATATATATTATAAATATCTATCTATATATATATATATATATATCTATATGTCTATCACATTAATATCAAACTCC
Source organism: Xenopus tropicalis (assembly GCF_000004195.4). NCBI lineage: Eukaryota > Metazoa > Chordata > Amphibia > Anura > Pipidae > Xenopus > Xenopus tropicalis. The sequence goes on from NC_030679.2 coordinate 84,262,997, forward strand.
AAATCTTGATGTTCAAAACATATATTTAGCTACAGTCATTCCTTGAAATAAACTTCCATATTTTTTTTTTCAGTGACTGATGAATGGAGGGAAGGCCTGAGCTGCTGAATACACAAATGCCTGACTCACACAACAGGATTTCCTTTTTTTTTTTCTCTTACCAAAACATTGCTTGCAACAACAGCTGGATCATCACACACTGATTCAATGAAGAACACCTGAAAAATTATGATGACAATATTTTAGAAATGTAGCCAATCAGGCACTTCAAACAAATATAGTACAGTTAAGTTTCCAACCTGTAAATATGTGCAAAACAGACAATGTCAATATCTCCACCATTGCAGTTTATATCTGCAATCTGCTCATACTCACCTTAAACTCATTTTCTTTGGCAAAGTCAACAACTATAGATCTTCTCTCTCTTGTTGTATTGGTAGCATCAAAGACCTGTAATACAATGTCTAGATAAAACATTCCATTTCAAGAAACCTAGGTGGAATAGGAAACGCAAGGCAAAAAAAGACTAACTTACAGCAATCTGTCCACCTTCCTTAGTGAGGTAGGATTTGACATCTGCTAAGGCAGCTAAGGCACAATGTCTGGAAAAGAAAAAAGACCAAAGAACATTTACGGACACATGCAATAGACAGAAGGACACAGCCTTAAAAACATTACACAGAGAAGCAGGAGGAGGTCTGTGTTCTATTAGTGTGCACATAGCTCCAAAAGATTATAACTAGCTCAGATGAAAATATCTCCTATAGGACAAGCCACAAACTTTAGGAACAAGTGTAAAATCATGAGCATGTGAGAGTGAAGTCAGCAGTACAATGTAATATAATGTCTCAAACCAGCAATATATCAGCAGCCCAATGGCCATGTAGACATGGTTTAAAGGGAAGACTTAAATTACATGATATATAAGATGTTTGTACTATTTTTCATTGCTGTCACATCTACTGCAGCTGTAATATGGATGCTGGGAGTATATTAACAAAAGAATATATGTTACTGGACAGGACAAGAATTTACAGTTTCCACCATCCCATCATTCTCTAACTGTATACTTCTCTGACATAGTTTAGTTTATCAGTGAAACAAATATTGCTAGATACAAACCTTCTGATTTTCATAGCTTCTTTATTGTCTGAACGGAAAAAGTCATGGGAGCTGAAATCTTTCACGGCTTCACGTCTGTATTCACCCACGTTAAACACTACAAAAAAAAAAACAAAAAACAGTATAAAGAAGTGCATTTGCCAGCCACAAAACTTCCCAGACTAGATTACATAGTGTAGTGTATTTTTAAATGATAACCGTGCTATCTACATAATGGTAAGAGTGCCAATTATATATTTTTAACATTGTAATTTTTGATTGGAATAACGGACCGAGAAAGAATGAATCTCCACAAAACATTTTTTTTACTATTTGCTCTTTTTTAATGTTTATAAGCAGTTGAAATACTGAACATTTAAATTTTGCACCACCACAGAAATATTTTTATGCCGACATATACTAACGTGCCATGTGCCTTCAGTGGGAATAACCTGGTTACAATTATTTTCTTTAAAAATAAAAAGCTAATGCGTGTTGATGCTAAAATTTTACATCCAACTTACCTTTTGTTGGGACGCCGCTCCAGTTGAGATAACGAGTCAACTTTTTGGAGATGTAAGTCTTCCCTCGTGCTGGAAGCCCCACCATTACTATCACAGTTGGGGAATTGGCAAACTGGGGCCCACCTACTGGTATAAAAAGGAAATCAAAATCATTACAACCTTGTATAGTTCAGTTGTGGCAACTAAAACCAAACTATTTTGAAGGGACAAATAATAAAAGCTTAAAGGAACAGTAACACCAAAAAATGAAAGAGCTTTAAAGTAATAAAAATATAATGCACTGTTGCCCTGCACTGGTAAGATTGGTGTGTTTGCTACAGTAACACTACTATAATTTATATAATAAGCTGCTGTGTAGCCACGGGGGCAGCCATTCAAGCTGGAAAAAAGGAGAAAAGGCACAGGTTACATGCCAGATAACAGATAAGCTCTGTAGAATACAATAGTGTTTTATCTGTTATCTGCTATGTGCCTGTGCCTTTTCTCCTTTGAATGGCTGCCCCCATGGCTACACAGCAGCTTATTTATATAAATTATAGTAGACTTTCTGAAGTAAACACTCAACTTTTACCAGTGCAGGGCAGCAGCACATTATATTTTAGTTAGATTTATACACTTTCATTTTTTGGTGTTACTGTTCCTTTAAGCAATGTAAAGAATCCCATTATCATTTGTCTTCAGATAAAGAGCTCAGTAATTCCTCTGGGAAGTGTCCTGTGTGCATCCCTTTTTAATTGTTAATCAGATTCTGTGAAACAGAATGGATCCCCCACAGAGTACCTTACACCCTCATAACAGGTGCATGACAAAAATCTCTAGGGGACTAAATAGACATAAAGGTGTAACATAAAAACCTGGTTCCATGATAATAGATGTAACAACAATGAGACTAGAATGGTCTCTTACAATTATCAGATATGGCATTGTATACCAATCATGCACAGTTGAAGTTTCTTCTGGGAGCAGCAGAAGTCACAGGGTGGTCACTAACAATTATTCATGATTTAGCTGGTTGAGGAAAGAGTGTGGGGATATACAGCTATTCTCCTTACAATGTGAGTTTTGCCATATGACAAAGGCATTTTAAGCAAACTGGTTATGTATTGTGATTACAAATTATCTACATTCACATCAGTCAGTCCCACTGCTTTAATTTTGTAACTGAAAGCTTCAACTTTTTTGGCTCCCTTTCATTTAGTTTTGTGTACAATTAATAATAAATATAGGAATTAAAGGTAGCATTTTGCATAATTTTCAGTAATGACTGGCGTTACTACTTGCTTAACTTTACAGGGTTCTGTACAAAAAAGAAAAAAATACAGTAACCTGCAAAATAAAATTAGCAAGAAACAAAACATTTACATAGCAAAAGAATCTAGAGAATCCATAATGACTATTAACACCATATTGTGCAAATAACCCCATCTGCTGTTTGTTCATTGACTAGGGGATAGCACTTCTCTTGCCAGAGGCAATCCGCCTGTGATCACACCAAGCTGTGAGGAATCGCTTGAAGGCAAGTTCTGATCAAGGTAAAAACAAAAATGGTTCCAGGTTCTCCTGTACTGTAAATATGTTATCACTAAAACATTCACTATATCTATTGGGCAAACCAAAGGACAGGCTACAGCAGAAAAACAAAAAGAAATGCTAGTAGACAAATTGGCTCAGCTGCTATAGAAGTGCATTACCAACAGTTTTAATTATTTACATGGAAATGTACTTCATTGTCATTACATCTAAGTTCTAATATGTGTGTAATGCCCATCGGCACAGATGCCAATATTTGCAGCAGTGACTGCCCCCAACTGCACTCCCTAACCTAAAGGAGGGGCTTGCATAAATATATGTATGCAGTTTAAATAATTATATACAACTACCATTGAATGTGCATAGATTCAGGGAAAGTAAACCCTGACCACAATAATGATGCTTAAACATAAAGGGTCAAATCCAACAGGTCTCAAACAAGCTTTTGCATTTAGATAGAGGGGCAGCACTGTTGTGTTTTTATTTTTAACTGACAAAACTCTAAGAATGGAAACTCATGGTAACCACTATGGGAAGGGCGATGCTTTTGGGAACACTGCAGAACTTGGGGCAAGTGCAAGTGTGTCTGCAGTGATAGCAAATGCTTTAATCCAAAGTACTGCAGCACAGAGACCTGTGTCCATCCCCAAGAGAAAGTAGAAGGTTAAAGCCTATGGGATCAAGTCTAATCCTAGGTAATGGCAAGAACAGGACATGATGCCTAGATAATGTAATTTTGGATCAGTAATCCGGACATTTCGTCTGCCTTCCTTATCCAGTGCTTACCAGGCATCATTCATACATGTGAAAGGGGATTACTCAACTAACTGCTCAGTCTACCAAATGAGGCAAAGCAAGTAAACCTTAATAAATCACTGGTCAAATCTATCTGGTGTAAAACAGAACACTTTTGAAAAGTTCCAATAAGACTGGTAACAAGAAAGCATTTTCAATGAATGTCAAACACCAATAAAACCAGATATATACTAAGTGGCTTTATATTCCATTTAATAAATTAGCATAGGGTGGCAGCAGCATTACGGTATGGACAGAAAATTCTTCCTCTGCCTACTGCTATTTAGTGGACATGAAAAGCTATAATGAGACACTTTATAACTTTTCATTTCTGCAAATATTCTTGATTAACACATAAAATGTAATTTCCAATTAAGCAAAACTGTAAAAGTAATCATTTTTACAGTATGCAGAACATGTAAGGCTGTGTCTTGAGACAATGAAAGACTAACCTAAGTGAGTTGCAAGGCACTGTTCTGCCCCACATTCTCCCAATCTCCCCTGCTGTGTCCATTAACATAGAATGTGGATGTCCAGTCACGTGCTTCCCAGGATCTTAGTGATGTGGAATGGATAATCCCTGTATCCCTGACAACTACTGCCCCTCCTGCACCTGAAGGCATTGCACAGATAAGAGGGATGGTCCATGTGGGAATGCTCTCTGGCCATCTGTCAGAATTGGGAAAGGAATGTGCGAGTCACCAGCTGATTGTCCTGCCTGATGGCTCAGCAATACGCCCACCTCTTTCTAATGATTGCACACCAAGGGATCCCCCTTCGAGCAGCCCCTCCCCCAACCCTAAAATGCTACAGGGCTTCAACACAGATATATTATCGAGCCCTTATTGCTATTATAAACCTCCTCCGTGTTTAGTCCTACAGAACCTACCGTAGCCTGACTGAAGGGGCACAAATTTGAGATGAAGGAAATCAGTGGCGAATTCCCCAGTATTTTGGGGTTAGATGCTCGATTTCCGGGTAATCGGCTTGCTAAATCCGGACTTAGCGACTCCGAGGTTGGAGTCATAGAACATACAGTGCCTAACAATAATTGACCTGTATAATAACCTCGGCCGAGACTGCCGCTATACCACGGGAATCACCCTGGGAGCCGCATCCGAGTGACTGCCGGCTCAGCACACGTGATACACTGCGGTTGCACCGGATCTATCGCATTCCCGGCAGCAGCAGCAGCCAATAGCCCATACACACCCACCCGCACTGCCCGTTACCCCTTATATTACCATTGATTGGCAGTTGTGGTAACTCGTCCCTGGGAAGCCAGATCTTCTTGATCCTGTTTTGCGTTAACTCCATGGGCATCGTAGCCACAGTTAGATAAAACACACACGGAAAAAATGAGTCCCTTTTTTGCCCAAAACACTCGAAATTCCCTTTTAATCTGATTCAAAATCCGCAGCAACTTTCAACACAACAACAGGACTCCTCTGGGTGCGAACATAGCTCCAACGAATAATAAACCCGTGTAACCGGTTCAATCTGAGGCGACTATTCAGTTTCTTCTCTAGCAAAGCTCTTGCTCTTATGCTCCACCAACCTACTCTGATCTCTGCTCACGCAGCAGCTCCAAATAAAATCCCCGGCCGGCAAAAGCAAGGGACTGTCTCTGACGTCACGAAGCGGGGCGGGGCTCAGCCGGCTATCCACCTGCTAACCCTGCTCCCTGTGTTACTGGAAAGGGCCGCGCTGCACGTACTTCTTAACCCTTCGTATGCTGGAGACATAGCACGGTCAAAAGAATGATAATCTTATTCATTTACCCATCTATTTACAGAAAACTGAGGCACAGATCTCCCAGAAACATAGGAGTTGCCAATCTACACACAGGGCATTAACACATTGAAGCCACATGCAATAAGTGGCCAAATAGATGTCAGTTCACTCATTTCAAAGCGCAATAGGGCAATTAGTGGGTCAAAATGGATTAAGTAACCAGGTCCCAAGAGACTGATAAATAATGTATTTTACACAGGCATTACTCCAACTCCTATTTACACATGTATATACCAAGCATTGTATGTCAGCCCCCACATCCCATGGCGAGCAGAGCCCACAGGGCGTTGCCAAGAATGCTACGTACCCGATGGAAAGGGTAAATAAATGCGTGTTAATAAGACTATGAATGTGATTGTATCCGTTGATGTATCACGATTCCTCTGTAAGCGAAGCAGTGAGTCAGGCACAGGGTTTAGTTACTTTTCTGCCTGATATCAAGAATCATAAACTACATACTGTTTCTACCTCTAACGTTGTACATAGAATACTACGTGAATAGATCGTGAATACTACGAAACAATGGGTCCAATTTAAAAAATGAGCACAGGGGATGACCCTGCATTGTTTGGGGCTTCATCTGCATCTATATGGTACTGTGGCTTTAAGGGTTTGTCATTTTAAGGTTGACAATCAAAGTTGCAGTTGGACAACAGCTAAAGGATGCTAAAAGTTGGATATCCCAGAAGTTGGTTCAGTTCTATGTTCTGCAGTAGGTCGGGTTGCTCTCCCAGCCATGGGCAGGGTTGCAACACAGTGGAATTTTACCGCTTGCATTCTGCTTACTGTTAGTTTGTGTTTAGGGTCTGGAGTCACTGGAATGTCCCCTAGTGTTTCCCCTGTGTAGTTCCTTTCCCATCAATGAAACCTACCACCATACAATGACACCCACAGGGGCACCAGAGCCCATCTGCGCTTTGTTCTTTTTAATCCACTTAAATAGAGGAGAGAAGCCGAAAGTTTGGAACCAAACTGGGGGTAGGTCGGACGCTAAACAATGTCTCTGAGTGTGAGGACGCGTGGCAGCAGGCCAGGCACACGGTACTCTGCATATACCCATCTGTATGCAGCATCCCTGCCCTACACATTGCTGTAGCACTTCCACTAATGCACCCCGCTGTCACACACAGGACACAATGTGTAATGTTACATTGCCAGATATTGCTAATGTTCATACTGACGGGTAACTGGTTAATATAAAATCCCCGATCATTAATAAGGCATACGTTCCTATGCACATCTACATACTTTTCATTCTGCATGTCAGCACCAACTAGAGCCTGGCCATTTGCCACTCTGACTCAGCTTCCAGCCAATCATCTCCTGCCTAGCCAGCCATTGAGAGGCTGCAGTGGGTAACAGGAGGGGTAGCCTGGGCCACCCGCGGATGAGTGTGACTTGCACGTCCCTCACGTTTCGCGGTGCCTGAATATCACCCTCCCCCCTCTCCTTAACAACCCAGAGCATCCCTAGCTCTCTCTCCCATCCCATCCTCCTGCTCTCACAGCCTCACCCTGCCTTGTTCCACTCTGTACCTACCCTACAGGTCAGCAGCCATATCCCCTGCACATTGTTTGCAAAGTGCCCAGAACTGATTTCAACAGGCACTTCACTTAATGGGCAAGACAAGACCTTGTGGCATATATTACTGGTTACTTATTGGGTGGGTTCTATTTGCCTGTGTCTAAGCAACTTTGCAGAAATGTTATTTTGTGTATTAAACATACTGATAAAAAGACAGAAATTCCAGCGTGTTAGGGTGCAGGATTTGATTATAACTTTCTGTCCTGACAGGCATTGGCATCATGCACTTGAGTCTTGTGAGTCTGCAGCTTTAGGTATAAAACATTATTTACTAGCCTTTTGCCCTATATCTCATCTATAAGAAAAACATTTCTTACACAAACTAATCATCATCATTTATTTATATGGTGCCAGCAAGTTACCCTTTGCTTTACATTAAGGGGATGGTTCACCTTTAAGTTAACTTTTAGTATATTTAGTTTAGTTTAGAAAGGTCAATTCTAAGCAACTTTTCAATTAGTCATCTTTATTTGTTTTTCATAGTCTTTGAATTATTTGCCTTCTTCTTCTAACTCTTTGCAGCTTTCAAATTGGGGTCACTGATGCCTGAGCCAAAAAATTATTGCTCTGTGAAGCTACAGTTTAATTGTTATTGTTACTTTATATTACTTATTATTCTATTCATGTCCTCTCCTATTCATATATCAGTCTTTCATTTTAACCATTTGGATCCAACAACCAAATAGCTGCTGAAATAAAAACTGAAATAATTAAAATACTAGAAATAATAGAAAATGAAGTCCAATTGCAAATTGTCTCAGAATATTACTCTCTACAAGTCTACATTATACGAAGAGTTAACTCAAAGTTGGAAAACCCCTTAAATTTATAATATTTTAAAAAACAAGGGTTAGAGTGTTAGAATTGGATCAGAGGGCCCTACTCACAAGAGCTTACAATCTAAAGGTTGCTGTCAAGAGGGAAACTAATAGGCAGGCACCCCAAAATAATCACATTTGACCTTACCTATAGTTAATATTCTGTAAAGAAGAACCATTTGAAAGTCACTTTAGATTTGGGCTTACTGGTAATACCACCACAAGCAGAGACAGACAATGTTGGGCATTAATATGAATTTAGCTGACAGCACTTCTGTGTTTCCCTGTTCGTTTGAGCTTTACAATCTAAAAGGAAAAGGGGGAAATGTTAAGCACCCCCAAGTGACTTTAATCGCTTACCTCGTACCCCGGGCTGGTGCCCCTGAGAAAACAGCACCACCCCGGGGTACCTGGAGTGATGCGCTTCCTCCTTCCGGCTTCGTTTGGCTAAGACTTACACATAGGCGCATGCGCAGTAGAGTGAAAAGCCGACTTCTCTGTTAAAGTTCGGCTTTTCACTCTACTGTGCATGCGCGCGCTCGCAAAGCAGGAAGCGCTACAGGTACCCCAGGCTGGTGCTGTTCTCTCCGTACAGGGGCACCAGCCTGGGGTAAGCGATTCAAGTCACTTGGGGGTGCCTAACATTTTGGCAACCCCAAGTGACTTTGCCTTTCCTTCTCCTTTAAAAGAAGAAGAGGTCCATTAAAATCAATATGTAATACTGTTTGCAATATAATTAGGGGGCCCCAGAGTATGGGGGTCTTAGGTAAATGTAGGTTCCTGATCACAGTCCTAACAGAACTCTGGCCAGTGAAGTTTCTCAGACAACACACACACACATGCCAATGTGGTCATCTGCTGCCAGAATTACCAGGATGCCAGACAGGCATTATTTCTATGCTAATAAAATGCCCATCTGCTTTCTCATGAAAATGATTTTCTTATATAGAATATGGATGTTTTAATATCTTTCTTTTTATCAACCTAGCGCAAAAGTACAAAGTGTGCTTGAGCACAAAGTAATAGAATAGATGTATGGGATATTCTGGTTTCTGCTGCTCGATGCAGGCCCATAATCCAATGCTTTTATAAGCATTAGAGGTCAATTGTTTTCAAAGAACCAGAAACAGAATGTTTGATACCTTCAGTTGTCACTAGAACAAACTAGAATATGTTTGGATTTCACACAGAGCAGGTTAACAACTGGTTTAAGGTGCTATTAAATGGATTACCAACAGTGAAACTATGTGTTTGCAAAATCAACGTTATGCATATTATATATATTTGTTACCCAGCACACAATTAGATTTTTGTATAAATGCAATAATAAACATTCAATTTATTTACATTGTATATGTACATTGTATATGTACATTCTGCTGTAGCAACAAGTATGCCATCCCACCGGTGATTTACATTCTCGCCAGTGGGATGGCTTCTCAGGGAGATTAGTTGCCCGCAATAGCGAATATTTATCGCGGGTGACTAATCTCCCCATGTGTCACTGCACTAAGACTTACCAGACAAGAATTGCCACACTCATAAGCCAATGTTTTTATGACCATTACAGGTCAACTGTTTTCACAGAAACAGAATGTTTGATAACTTCAGCTGTCACTAGAACAAACTAGAATATGTTGGGAATCACACAGACCAGGTTATGCTATTAAATTGGTAACAGTCAAACTATGTCTTTGCAAAATTGACATTGTTTTCCATTCATAGCAATGGAACTACAGCTCTTAAGACTATGGAATATGGGGCATTTTGACCATTGTTGCCCTACAGTGGAAAGCAGCAGCAGACAAAGCTCCCCTGTACACCTCTGACCTCATTCAAGTTTTTGGCTAACAGGCTGCCTGCCTCCATCGTTTTGGAACTGAAGCTCACTTGTCGCTGCTGGCTGCAGGCAAAACTATGCAACAAAGATGACAGAGGCATTTTCACTGCTTCTCCTTTCTGCCGGATAGCAGCGAGGGACAAAATGTTGCACGTGATGTAGTCCTACAGTGCTCTCCTGTCTTGAATTGGCTGCATCCCTAAGTATCTTTACTTCACTTTAGAAATAATACAGGATTTAAATTTTAGTGGTAGTTTCCTTTTGAAGCCTTTAGGGGTACACATAGAAAAAAGATTCAAAGACTGCATCTTGTAACTAAGCAACTGAGGAAATGATTGTATGTGCATGTAATGCTCTTCACAAACATAACTTGTCATGAGACAAAAGCCTTGAGAAAGATACATTTGTGCGCATTTTACACTTGTAAGGTAGAATTACTTCCAGTTTAGTAATTACAAACCTCTCATTGATGGTGTGGGAGCCTACTGAGAACCCTGGACCCCCTCCCCCTACCTGTTTTACAACCTAAAAAAGTGCAGAGCCCCCACAGGTGTGGGTGGATAAGAGCTCATGATTGCCTTGCTCTCCATCCAGCACAACGGCTACCAACCTACTATAGGGGTCTCTATATCCAACTACAAGTGGAAAATATAAATGCCAGCTTAGCCAAATCACAGCTCGTTTTGCAAGAGTAGGCTCAGTCCTTACTGCTTAGCAGAACCAAACCAATGCCCTTGATATTACATGACATTAATAATTCTGGACAATAGTAAGGCTACATCAACAATATGAAGTTCAGTTTTTGTCTGCACTATTCAAACAGTTTGTGATATAAATGAAGTGCACAGAATGACAAGTAAGGTACTAAAGGGTATAGAAGATTGCAGTTATGAAGAAAGACTGTTGGGAATGTTTACAATGGAAGTGTAAACTAGGCACCAGCCTGCTACCTTGTCTGCACCCAGAAGCATTGTCACTGCCTTGGTGCAGGCAGACAGGGCAGATTCCGAATGAAAAAAAACATTGCATTTTTTGACAATATCCACCACGTCTACCTGCACCTGGGTGGAGACATTGCTTCCATGTGCAGGCAAAGTAGCAGGTTGGTGCCACTGTAGGGGCTGATTCTCAGCCAAGAATCAGCTCCAAGTCGCACACCAGCCTAATGGGAAGGATATGATGAACTCCCTTTTGTACTATTTATCAGTACTTCTTTACAGAGGACAAAAGGACATTTGTCAATATCAGGTTAAAATAAAGGATGTGTTAACTAAACTGAGAAAAGTAAGGTTTGATTTTCCCACATTGACTGTTTGATGTGGTCCTCAGTCCGATGGCACCTACACCCGCCGTTTTAATTCTATAGTTTGGCCTAGGGCCATACTAATAGAATTAACCCGATATTGCCCACGTTAGGGGGCATATTGGGAGAAGATCCGGCTTGTTTGGCAACATCACCAAACAAGCAGATCTTAACACAAATGTTTAGTTTGACTGCCTTTTAATTAAGTTATAAAAAAATAAATTGTTGATCCAGAGACTGGTCCTATTGCCATTTTTTCAGATTCTGCAGTAGCAGGGTGACATTTAGAAACTTATGGATTGCCAGCTACCTGCAAACTTTACTCAAATTCACCTTTAGGTTAACTTTTATTATGTTATAGAATGACCAATTATAAGCAATTGGTCTGTATTATTTATTTTGTATAGTTTTTTAATTATTTGCCTCCTTCTTCTGACTCTTTCCAGCTTTCAAATAGGGTCACTGACCCTGGCAGCCAAAAAAACTATTGTTCTGTGAAGCTACAATTTAATTGTTATTGTTACTTTTTTATAACTTTCTTTCTATTCAGGCCCTCCCCTATTTATATTTCAGTCTCTCATTGCAACTCTACCTTACCAACTCCCTGGTTGCTAAGGTACTTTGGACCTTAGCAACCAGATAACTGCTGAAATGTTAGCATGAAATGTTAAACTGGAGATCTGCTGAACAAAAAGTAAGATAATTAAAAAACCACAAATAATAAAAAAGACCAATTGTAAAGTGTCTCAATATCACTCTCTACATCATGTTAAAAGTTAACTCAAAGGTGAACAACCCCTTTAAGCATGCTAAAACACTACAAATGGCATAAAGCTGCTATTAAGCAAATTAATTCTTTGTACTTCTGCACTTTTTTTCAGCCTGATGATAGACAAGGAGATTAGTTGCCCCGTGATTAATCTCCTCTAGTGACAACTCTAGTAGCGACTAATTTCCTCAAATGCCTTCCTACCAGTGAGAATGTAAATCACCAGTAGGAAAACATATGTGCTGCTTCCTCTCGAGGCAACACTGGAAAGCCAAAGTTTTCCTAATGGCAATTTACATTTGCCCCGGTAAAATATTCAAGGAGATTAATCGCCACCACTAGAAGAGATTAATTGTGGGGCACCCAATCTCCTCATTTTTCATTGACCTTAGCCTACAGCTCTGCACAAAAAAGTAGTGTATTCCAAGAAGTGAAGAATACATTAACAGCAATGAGTAAGATCTCTTTACTATCTACACTAGATAGCATTTGTATGTATATATTAGCATATGATACAGTGTAATTGAAAGACCTTGATTTGCAGTTAGTACTGGATATCCTTTTCTCAGTCACCTTTTGTTGGGTTTATTGTTGACTTGCAAAGGAGTTTCCCCAGAAGTTCCTGCCTGCACAGGTATCTACCAGCAATTACATGAGTTAGGGCTTAACACAGTTTAGCCTGGGCTATAGACACACTTAAACAGGATTAAGTGAGAATATGTTGTGGGGAGTAGAACACCACTGACAATTAGTACTTCATAGCCAAGATCTCTGTATGTATTCTATAGTTATAAGGGCTGTAACACACGGGGAGATTAGGCGCCGTGTGACAAATCTCCCTTGTCACGGGCGACTAATCTTCCCGAAATGCCATCCCATCGGCTAGAATGTAAATCGCCGGTGGGATGGCATATGCGGCACCATGATTTGCCAAAGTTGAGGAAGTCGCCTTGAAAGGAAACTTCCTCAACTTCGGCAAGTCACGGCACCGCATATGCCATCCCATCCGCGATTTACATTCTAGCCGGTGGGATGGCATTTTGGGGAGATTTGTCGCGCGGCGACTAATCTCCCCGTGTGTCACAGCCCTAAGGCAAAAAGATAATCACCTTAGCTAACTGAAGTGAGAAGGTTCTCCAGTCAAAAAGCATGTAATACATATATGCCTATCAACTAATAGTGTTCAGCTCTTTATGTGCTAATTTATATACATATGGGACTCTTTCCACTCAAAAGTTCAAGCTTGATTAGTTTCAGGTGGATAAAGTTGGTTTTACTGGTTACAGCAGAAGTCAAACGCTCCATGTGCAAAAGCTTTTCAAGTATTATAACTACTTAACAACATTTTTCCAATAAACCTCTTTAGATTCCAATACTAAAGCTAACAGCCCAGGGGGTGTATGTACTGCTGTAATCAGACATAGGAGCAATGATATGCTAGGCGATTAGTTAGCAATGATACTCTAGGTCAGTGCTGTCCAACTTCTGCGGTGCCGAGGGCCGGAATTTCTCTCGCATACATGGTGGAGGGCCGCTAATGGAAGCCAGTTTTGACCACTCCCCCTTTAAACCACACCCATTTGTACATATTCAAAACAAGTGGCTTGTTCTACACCCATATGTGGCATTTGGATGGCGTTTATCTGAGAATTCTCAGTAATTCTTTTATCATCTGTCCCACCAGCATGGGGTACTCAAAATATACTTGTCACTTCATTTTAAAAACCGCACTGCTGTTGTAAAACCTAAAATTCTGTTTGCCAACACATTTACCATTCTCCACCTTGCATTCATGCAAATGTAATTTAGCTTACCTGTCATCATTTCAATTCAAACAATCAGTGTTTCTTCTTTTTCCTTTTTGGGTGGGATACATCTCAATGCGTTAAGAGACCAAATTAGCAAAACCAGATTCCTGACCTGAGAATACACCTAGCAACCAAGCAGCCAGACACAACAGGAAGCATGTGGAACCTTCTGAGACATTCTTCCTCACTACTTCAAAGGAAATGTGACCTCTTGGCCACACAGTATCTGTTTGCATAGACCGCAAATGGTAGGATTCAGTAGCTAATTGAATAATGGCCAATCAGTAACCATCGAGTAAATATTTGTTTATAAAGCTGGAGATAAATAAGATTCCTAATGATTAGAGAGAATAATTACTTATTAAAATCATGCCAGCACAACCTTAGCGCTCTGATATTATCATTCATTCATATAATTCGTTATTTCCTTAAGGTTTCAGAAAAGGCAGGTGCCTATGAAACAACAAAGGGGGGGGGGGGGGTGAGAGCCATATACCCCATCTACCTGTCCATAGCTCGGCCTTTTATAATTTCAGCCCCTTGCTGGGCTGAATAAGTGGTGATGCAATTAGTTTCACCATCGCACCACACTCATCAATCCCCTCAAACTCTGCCTGTTAAACTCACTATTCCCCTGCTCGCGGGAGGGGGCACAGAGGGCAGGGGCTTGCTTTGGTTCCCCCGAAAATGCAGCCCAGCACCGAAGTCTCTGATTTTTATTTTAAGGCAATGCTATGTATATAGCATGAGACAAGAATATAAGGAGGCCGTAAATGTATTTAATGTACCACCACATGCTTTCTTGCTTGTTTTGGCCAGCCATGTGCTCCTTATCCAGTCCCTTTTTTGATACAAGCAATAGCAATTGTACAAAAATCTCCTGTGCTATTTGTGGTACAATGACACCACGTTTTATCCACACTCAAAATTCAGTATCAGAATGCTGAAAATCTGAAACTCAATTTATTGCAGTAGATATGCCTTTAATGCTTTCGGGTTTTAAGGTTCAAAAATAACGGTCTATAATTCTACTCTAAATAGATCTTTGGCAGTAGTGTAACTTGAAACTGATATGATCCACAACAAAAAAAAAATTATGGAACCCTAAAATTCAGATGTAAATATTGAAACATAGTCAGTGTCCCATTTGTCCTCATATACCTTCAGTACCTTCAGCAGTGGCAGGGTTTGCTTACCCTAGTTATGCCTCAGCCCTTGGAATGGTTTCTTTATTTATGAATGGACCCTGCATTTTAAAATTTTGATAAAATAAGAGAACTGCTTGATAAATATGATTAGTTCCCCTGACTCCTCATCAACTATAAAAGCTTTATGATATGTAAACACATACCCCATACCACACAAAGGCATTAAGTTTGCTGTAACCCATGGCAAGCAAAAAAGATCTTCCCTTTTCAACAGGTGACCAGTAAATGCTATCTGCTGATTGGCTGCTATAGGTTACTGCATCTAGGCAAATTTAGTGTCTTTTATTATATAATCCCATAGGGGAATAAACAGCCATAACATAACAGTTTTTGCTAGCTATGAAGAAAATTCATGGGCAAATAGTGCAACCTTTTTCTGAACTTCTATTTTGCACAGTTTCTGGAGTTAAGATTCCTGGAAATGTGAAGCACTGGAAGTCTTTGGAACAAAATATCCACACAAACATTCAACTAACACTGGGAAAAGAAAAATATTTTGTTAGTATGTTAGTAGGTTGTATACAGCAGCAAGACAATATATCATTATCCACTGTGCGGGGGGGGGGGCACATAAAAGATCCCCCATGGGTTAAGGAAGGAAACCACTCATGTGTAAGAGCCCTAAACAGGTGACCAGTAAATGCTGGCTATGCCAGCATTTAGAACTTTATGCAAGCTGTCTAAGCGTTAAATACTACTCATGTCTGACAGATAAACAGCGTACATAGCTGAAATACTTTTGAAGACTTAAATCCCACTACACACAGTTGCGCAGCTTTTACACAGTTCATATTACACATTCTGTGAATCCATCAAAACAAAATGAGAGAAGGGTTGTAAACAAGTGTGACATTATGTTCCTGAAAAAAAGGGCCACTGTAATACAGTCTGTAATACTGTTTTTCTCTGAGTTGTACTTTATTACTTTGATACGTTCACTGTGAGATCAGGTCTCCATATAAATGCATGCCAGGTCCATTCTGCCTGGTACAGCTTGTTCAGTAGATATGACTATCCTACAAAGATCTGGCAATCATACAAAAGTTTATGAAAGAATGCTTAATCAAAAGAGCTGCATACGCATTAAGGTTTCAGTGGCAGAGAAGTCATTTTACAATAACATCATAGGGGTGGGAGTGAATACAAATGTATGTATGTATGTATGTATAACTTTATTTATAAAGCGCCACAAGGGTACGCAGCCCTGTACAATCTTACAAAATTACACACAGGGAGGACAAGTGTTATAATAAATAAATACAATAAATATATATATATATATATATATATATATATAAATACACAGGGAGTAAGTGCCATGTGGTATGAGACACAGTAGGAAAGAGGTCCCTGCCCCATAGAGCTTACAATATAAGTGAGAGTTTACAATCTAAGTGCAGGGTATTAGAAATATGTTTGCAGCCTCTAATATCTAAAATATTTGGTTCTCTTGGTGAATGTGACCAAGGACATTTGTGACCAAATGGTAGACAATCTACTCATATAAGACTCCTAGGCAAGATAAGGTTCTTTCCTCATTTTGGAAGTGTCTCAGTGTAAAAGTATAGCCCTTAAAATGCATCAGTTAATAGCTTCTCCAGCAGAATCCTGCACTGAAATCTGTTTTTCAAAAAAGCAGATTTTTTTATTTTTAATTTTGAAATTTAACATTGGGCTAGCAATATTCTTCATGTGCTCTGATAAACTTCATTCACACTTTACCGCTGAGCTGCACATTGGAGCTCCCGCCTCCCTCCCCCCCTCAGCAGCTGATCAGCAGGACAATGGGAAGGTAGCAAGATAGTAGCTCCCAGTAGATATCAGAATAGCACTCAATAGTAAGAAATCCAAGTCTGGCTTGGGACTCTTCCAGTTACATGGGAGTAGGAGAAACAATAGGTTATCTAAAAGCAGTTCTAATGTGTAGCACAGGCTCCTTCTGAAAGCTCAGACTCTGGCACAATGCACTGAGATGGCTGCCTACACACCAATATTACAGCTAAAAAAAATACATTTGTTGGTTCAAAAAAAGTACCCCATAAAAGTCATGACAGTATCCCTTTAAAGCTTCAGTTCACTTTGGCTAGTCCACTTCCATTGTTCTGCTGGACATAGCAACTTGAGCCCTCACTAGTTTATGTACCAAACAGAATATTCTGTCCATGAAGTTGTGCCAGTCATCCAAGAGTGGCTTGACAATAAACAGGCAGGGTGGTAGATTTTACCAGGCTTATGATACAAACAAACAAAGAAAATCTAAAGATATGTTTTTCAGGAGTTTTAGTCACTAAGAAAGAGCCACACACAAGAATATCTTACCACATGGTGCTAATGTAATAAAAGTTGTAAAGTTTGCTCCTAGCCTAGCAACCTCTAGTAACAAATGGGATGTTTGATTTTACACCAGTGATAATTAAATGGTACCTGACAATAGGTTGCTATGAGTTACTAGATGTGCTGCAAATTTTTTGGGTTAGAAGATTTGGCCTAGTGAGTTATAATTATCACTATACAAAGTAAATGGGTGTATTAAGTGTATGAGAAGAGATCTAAATCTGAAATCTAAAGCTGAAAAATGTGTTCTGTGAAACAGTGGATTACAATTGCATTGATTCCTATGACTAAACCTTAAAAATCACAGTTGGTGCTGTGGCCGTTGTTAAATTGTAGGAGCCCTTTTCAACTTATAGCATATTATGCTAATCAGAATTGCATAGCCTCTCCCTTGCCTTGCAACACTGTTATAAATTGATATTACACAACAGTAAATGGCGTGAAGTTAAAACGACTAGCTTCCGATAACAGGAAAATGGATTTCATAATGAAACGTAAAAGACAGGCAAACATTTTACCAATTACACCATTTTTATGACAATTAGGAAAGGTAAAAACACTTTGCAACTTAGAAGACGTGCTAAACAGCCAGTTCTCCCAAATAAGTTTCTTCATGATTTATACTGTAAAAACAAAATCACATGACATCAGAAAATCCTTTAGCAAGTTGTAAGTTTTAGGGTAATGTCCCACAAAGATATCACTCACCTGCAATAGATCTCTGCTACTGCAGGCGATTATTCTCTCCTACAAAGTTTCCTCCTGCAGGCAACTCCACACAACTTCAAAAAAGATGAATCAATGCGTAGGCCTTTCCACCTTTCCCTTTGTTGCCAGTGGAAAGGTGTTTCAGAGAGATTAATTATCCATGGTAGCAGAACTCTATCGCAGGCAACTAACCTCTTCGTAGGACATTACCCTAAGGGGCACATTTACTAAGACACGAATTCGAATTGGAAAAATCCGATTGGAAAACGAACATTTTGCGACTTTTTCGGCGCCTTTATGACTTTTTCGGAAATTGTCGCAACTTTTTTGTTACCAATACGATTTGCGCGAAAAAAAAGTTGCGACAAAATACAAGCGCATCGTAACGGCTACGAAAAACTCGTGTTTTTTCGCGCAAATCGTATTGGTAACGAAAAAGTCGCGACAATTTTCCGAAAAAAAAACGCAATCGGACGCATTCGGCCCGTTCGTGAGTAAGTAAATGGGCCCCTAAGTGTGGGGCTCATTTATAAAAAAAAAAAAAAAATGGGCACATTTGCAACTGGACTGACAAAACTGCTCAATGTTGATAAATGACCCAGCAATGCATTATGTTGGGATGGTACCAGTTGCAAATGATGTTCATAAACAGGTAGTGCTTGCTATGCCAGAAACATAAAGGGCATTAAAAATGTATATAATAATATATCCTTACTAATTTTATTTTTACATTATATGAAAATTCTCTTCACTGCTCCTAAGGCTGGCCATAAGAGTGTACTTTTCACGTGAAGATATAGTGACTCTCTCTATGGTGAATACAGTGCTTGGGTACAACAGAAGTCCAATATTAATACATCAGACATCCAAGCATTGGAGTGTAATGTATCCCTTGTGTATTTAGTCCCAAAATTAGTCTATGACCAGCAACAGAAATTAGCAGCCAAGAGTTCCCTGGATAACACAAACTGCACTTGCCTTTACAATCCCCAGTGTCTTAGATGATTTGGCTGATGCCTGTTTACAAGCATTAAATGCAGTGGCATTAGGTGTTTAACCCAAGACTTGCCAAAGTGGGTATGATATTTGTACTGTATTTTCATTAATTCCTGAAATCAATACAATCTGATGTGTAGCCAAAACTCACTTCCTCTAACAGACTGGCTTATAGAGAATAAAGAAGAACTCACCAGCACTCCCTGGCTCCTCCGAAATGTATTCCGCCTGGTGCACAGTATCACGAGGGATCGGCACCATATAGACAAATAAGAAAGTATGCCCAAAAGTTTATTAAATAAATGCACTAATTAATTAATAATAAGGGAAATTCTATCCAAGCCCCCAAACATAGGGACCATAAAATTGCCCTGTGCCAGTGCACAAATAAGAATACAGTACATTTTGTTCTAAGTAGACAGCGGGCAATTTATATAACAAATTCTCAGTATTCCAAAACAGTTTCTATGTAGTAGTTATGAATGATAGAATTCTTAAAGCAAAGGATCCTGTTCTTATCATATATTGTATATTACATGCTGTTCCATTCACGCCCAAATGTAAAAGCCAGGACATAATATTTTGGTGCTTTTTTTTGGCACATTAAGGCTTCATACATTCATTAAATAGAGTGATGTAATGATCACATGAAGTATTTTATAAAGCTGGGTTACAGTACGAATGAAAACATGTTTTCTTCCGCTCAGCAAGGATCCTTGTTTTGACACAGGCTGCTTGTTGTGAAAGTTCCTGAAAGCCCCAACCAATCTTGTGCCGAGCACGGGGAAGTGTTTCTGAGCTGCACGGGCTGTGCATGCAGAGAGCACGGGCTGGAACACCTGCCAACCAGCTATGGGAATTATACACAGGCATTTCACTCTCTGCTCTTAGGAAAAACACAGCTTTAACCCTTTCTGAAATAGGGAACAGTCAGAGCAGCACAAACACTATTCACAAAGATTTTTAAATTATTGATTCATAGATAATACAACTGCATAATAGACTTCTGCTTACAAAACAGTCACAGCAAAGGGCGAGGAGGGGTTGTATACTGGTATTCTTATTATCCACCTTACTAGGAACAAACATCAAGTAGCTTTAGTTTCTCTGTTTGTCATGTTTATCTCAAGGAAAAACAAAAAACATACAATTTTTATTAATTAAAATAGCCAAAAAGTATGTTCAGCAAAAGCCCAATTTATTGAACTCACATTGAAAGAAGGGGTATAATGCCCCTTCAAAGCTTATCATTAACAGTGAAATTTGGTCAGTCAGGCTTTATTTACTATACTGGTAGACACTTGCATTTTTAACTACATTAGCAGCTTGCCGATGTGAACGTGGAGCAAGAACTATAAGAATTCACAACTGATATGTATATGTACTACTTCTGATTAGTCGGTATTTGTATACTGATTTGTATAAATCTGTGTCCTGTATCTATGCTTTTTTTTAGCAGAGACTCTGCCATAATCAGCATGTGAAGCATCTGTATGTGGTTTGAACTGCCACCAATCTCTGGAACAGCACAGTCAAATGCCCCATATGCCATTAGCCTTAGTACTGCATTTTATATATCCACTGGTGTATGACAATGTTTACACTTTCTAGTGACTGGAATTTCAAAAGCAGTGGAATTTTATACAGGTATTTACAAGAAGCGAGTGTATATATATATATATATATATATATATATATTTCTTGCAATAAGTCATTGCTATAGAGTCAAAGAAACACCCTACCAATATGAATAAGAAATAATTACAGAATACATTTAAAAACATAATTGGTTCAATCATTCTTCTGGTTTAAAAGTATAATATTTGTTACCGGTATTTCTGAAACATCTCTGCCACTGTGGTATGTATAATATTTAAAATTGCTATCAAAGCACAGTAATGGCATTGGTATATCTTGGAAAATGGGTGATTTGAATTAAGACTGAGATGACAAAGATTCCAGCATACTAATAGATATAAATCCAGACTTTTGAAAATACTTTTCAGCAGGTCTTAGTGAGGGCAGGGACAAAAACAATCCATGTTTGGTCAGTTCCTTGTATAAGCAGTAGAAGGATCTCTGTGCAGTGCAGCTAGGAGTTGAAACTAATCTCTGCATGATCAGGAGAACAATTTGCAGCAGTTCATGCTCATTTCCTTCTAAGCAGCACGGGGTGTCCATGCCCCACTCACATGCTTAAGAAGCAGTACTGGAAGTCTTGCACACCTGGGCTATATGGAAGTAAGTGGCTCCATCTAGCTAACAATGGTACAAATTGTATTGCCCTAGGGCAAATGTTATCCTTTTTTTCTTAAATCTTAAAAGAAAAAAAAAGTGTGTCCTTTGTGACTGTACACACAAAAAAATTAAAATTTTTAATATGATACATAGTTTCTGAGCCTTGCATAAAATTTTGTAGATGATAATAAAAGCCTTTATCAT